>NW_026623758.1:58299-202931 GCF_030028575.1 Malurus melanocephalus | reverse complement strand
AGCATCATGCAGGAATTACAGCAAAACCACTAAAAGGTTAAGGATGTTCTACCTTTTATCCATTTCCATAGGCAATTTATTCTCTATTCCAAATATTCATCAAAGATCTCCAGCTTCAAGTTAGCCACTCTCAAAGAACAAAATATGCAAGTAAATTGCTTGGTTTTCATACTAGAATTTGAAATAAGGATGGAAARCTCTCACGCTGAGCTCCTGCTAAATGTAACCATTTCACAATTAATCACCAATCAATCTGTGAAAGAAAGCTCTTTTGAATGAAATCTGAGGGAAACARACCTATGTTCTACATGGTCATACTTCCTTCACCTGAACATGAAAAAGCCAAATCTGACTTTATATAAATATGTAGCTGATAGGTCAGGAATCCCTTCACCTTTCATATCACATGGCCAATTTACTCAGCACTACCATTTCTGTTGAGTCACAGAAGGCAAAGCATATTTGCCAACAATTCACAGTTCAACTAAGCCTTAGAGAAACTGAACCTGATTTATTGGCTGTAGATGAGTACATAAGTCTTTCAAAGAGCTCAGAAAAATTCAATGTATGAACATCCACAGAATCAYRGAAYRGTTTGGCTTGGAAGGGATCTCAAAGATCACCTCATTCCATCAGAGCCCCAACCAACCTGGCCTTGGGCACAATTGCTCCAGGCAACCTGTGCCAGTGCCTCACCTCCCTGTGAGTAAAAAAATGTGTTCCTAATACCAAATCTAAACCTCCCCCTTTTTCAGTTTAAAACTGTTCCSCCTTGTCCCATCACTATCAGATTGTGCATTAATTCTCTTTCACCTAAGTCAGTCAGTTCACTTCTTTGCTAAAAGCTAACCTGAAGTGAGCAGCTCCATCTGAAGATTTCAGAACTGAGATTCCTGTCATATGTATAAAGTTGTTAAAGTTACCTTCCTTTTAATCTCTGATGAGTTGTAAAAGCATGCTTTTATTTTTTTCAATTCAAAAACCCAAATTAAAATTAATTTTAAAAAATCACACCTGTTTCCTACATAATATCAAATAAATGAATCAGAGAGGACATGCAGCCATTTTCCACAATCCACTAATCAGGAAACAAGCATTATGCATCATTTCAGAAAGTAATTTTGCTTGTATATTCCTAAATGTGACAAAAATGGAGGTTCTTYATCATGATCACAAATTTATTATCTGGTTTTATGCTTGTAAGCAGCTGGTGGAATGCAGTTCAGAAGTTTTTATTTAGAGTTTAACATGCTTACCAATTATCAGAATTCTCTTTCCTTCTTTCAATGTAAGCCCATGCACCAAAAAAAAAAAAAAAAAAAAAAAAAAAAAAAAATCCATAGGAATAGAGTTCCTTCAGCACCATGCAGTCCCCCCCTTAGTCACTACATATTTTCTGCTTTTCTAATCCCTGGTGTACTGTACCTGAAAAAAGATCCTTATCAGAAAGCTGATCCTGCTTCTATACCCTGAGCCACAGCAAATATTGTATTTAAACTTCAAACAACCTGCTCTTCCATACAGAGGATGGAAAAAAGAATCCAACAGCAGGACTCAAGATGCCCCAGCTCTGTGCATTTCAGTTTTCAGTTCTTGCCTTGCCCACATTTAGTGTTGCTTGTCAGTTCACTGACTGTAATAAGCATGCAGTCCTTGTCAGTCTCAAGAAGGATAATATATTCTCACTTCTCATATTTAAAAAGCATTTTCCCTTCCTCAAACTGAAGCTAACATTTGGCAGTGAGCAGCTACCTGGTTTGATTTCCTGGAGGAGGAAAAGTCCTCTATTTTCACCCCAAAATACAGATTCAGGGTGGTAGAGGGTACCTCAGAATGAACATATGGGAAGCAGAGAGGGGCAGGAGTGGTTCTTTTCTTCCAGAAGTACTTTTGTACAAGCAAACAGGGCTCAGCAGAGCACTGTGGAAAACAGGTGATTACTAAATACGTGCACTTGCATGATCTCCACAGGGAACAATTAATCTGCTTCTGCTCAGTGCTCTAATCTCCYTGCCTGCACTGASAAGAAGGAAAWAGTAGAAGAGTTTTTTTGGGGTTRKTTTKKKKTTTTTTTCTATTAAGCCARCTGTARTGTGASCAAMAGCACTCTACACCATAGGRMAGCAGAGGGAATGGRGTTCTTTTTCCTGCAGAAAACTCTCTCCAAAAAAACTAACAGAAAATTTCTGTAATTTTTCCCCCCTGCTATCTATCAAACATCTCCACCTCCAGGCAAAAGGAAACAGCTGGRAAACCCGGTGCTGCAAAGGAGCCCTGGTGACTGTTTATGGATCTGAGCCATTAACTGGAGTTTTCACTTGCACTGCTCCACTGTCACCTCTCTGCAAGTGAGGGTTTGGGYTCTGTATTTGAGAATACATATTTGTATTCTCACCACATTTGAGAATTGATTACATCACACCTAAACTAATGAACTAGAAAGGAATTACGAACTGCTGTGCCCTGGAGCTGTTCTCCATGCAGGTGCTTCAGCAGCGTGACCAACCCAGGCTTMCATACCTCAGTTATTTTTATATCACATTTAAAACCTCTTTGTTATTTGAAAGGACTRCATTCATATTTTGTCAGAAAACCACCATGAAAGTAATGAATTTTTAGAGAATAAGAGTCTGGATAACGTGGATTAAAGAGGTTTTACCTGACTGTGAAGGCTTTCTGATGTCTCCTGTACCAGAATCATGGTCCAGCTCACCAAGGTCATGTACTGAATGCTATTTCAGCTGAAGGCTGAACACAGATGACTTGAGTCCAGCAGAACATAATCAACAAAGGGCTCGGCAGACACCTTTAATTAACACTGTTTAGCCCCATGGGGGCAAAAGTAATGTAACAATATGGGATGCATGCAACACCCCTAAAACACTACTGTTTTCTGAATTATGTAAGTCTTTAAATCAACGAATCATGAGACATGCACTGTGTCCCATCTCGACATTTCCTGTAAGCTGTGTGAAGCGCAAAACCCAATTCAGATTCATTTTAATCAGGAGCCAGTCCCACACAGTAGCTAAATGGCACTTGGGAGCTAGCACAGAGGACACAATACTCACAGTGATGAAGTACATAATAAACGTATTTATTACAACACCCTATTATTACTCAGGTTTTCAAATGGTGAAGCAACTTTCCTCTAGCAGCTCAACTGCRTTTGGTGACAACAGCCCCAAAAAATCCCACATAAAACTAAAGAACTGTACAGTTGGCCATCTGGGAAAAGCAACCACAATAGCGTTAAAAGGTAACAGTTGTTAAAATCAGGAAGTAATAATTCTCCACAGTTATGATGAACTTGTTTGTTTAAGCTCCATGAAAATCCTTTGAAGAGGTAACTCACTTGGGGTTTGAAGTTCCTTTAAATTCCTCATTAATACAGACAATGTTAATATTGTCCTCATTTCCCTGAAGAAAAAGCTTTTCATGTGTCCCGTGCACAAGCAGCCCTTACGCAGAAAATAAGTAAAATAAATAGTTAAAGGGGYAATTCTCCACAAGTTGAACACCAAGGGCAGCCCACAGCAGCATGAGCAGGTCTTTTGCTGGCTGTCCACATGGATATTTCTCTTACCCTTTGACTTCTCACCTTCACTTGCAGGTMTGGGAAGCCTGTTTGTCCCCTGGATGGGTTACAGATTAATAAATTATGAAGAACACTGTTTACTRCATTATTGTGCATAACTCAGGAGCACGTGAAGGTAATTACAGAGCAGCAGTGGGGTCAGATTACCAGCACATGGCCAGCTTAAGGTGCTGCACTGCAACCACTCTGTTTTCTAAAGTGGGCAATGATATTTTTGTAGCAAATTGATGCAACTTGCTCTCAAATTTAGAGTGCATCTTGATAAAATTCACATTGCTTTATATTTAGAATTAAAATAAGACAAAAGACAAAAGGCGGGTAATTTTCTGTACTGACAGTAGTTCTGATGTGATTGTGTGCACCACAAAAACCAGGTGTTTTGCAAAGCCTTCCCCAGAGCCACATTTTCACACAAGAATCTCCAAGCTTTTGTTTAAAGATGTAAAAMCCCTCTTTTTCAAGTTTTAAAAATTAACAAGTTACAGGCTTRTGAAAACCATCCCGAGGCTTCTCATCTCACATAACTTTTCTGAGTGCTATAGTACTGCTAACTCATAGGATAATGACTGAAGTACAAAAGGATTCTACCCTCACAGCTGAAATGTAAATAATGRCAAGAGTTAGTGTCAGACTGAATAAAAAGGAATGCACAGTATGTTTGTAGTAAGACAGGGACATTTTGGCAAAAGTTAGCTGAAGAAAAGGCTGCTAGCAGTATAATTGCATAAAACTGAGAAAATTTTCAATTGTATCAAAACCAGTTTACTTTTTCCACATTAGTGACTTTGTTTTGATTCTTAACTCACCAATTCTGAAGAGAGATTTAATTAGCCAGTAAACAATTACTATTGTTAAAAAAAATAATGCATATATCCTATTATTCAATTAAGGAAATGAAGTATCCCAGACAAGATAGGGAACAGTGGTAAGAGATGGCAAAGAGGAAGAGCATTCCAGWAACTCACTTCAAGAAGTTGCCATCAAGCTCCTGTCATACAAGACAAAATACTTAAAGAGCAGCCTATCTTCAAGTATTTGCTTTAACAAATATACAATTCAAGTAATTTATAGAGTTGGGTTTTTTTTAGACACTTCTGCTGTAGACACTAACCTGTTTCATGGTAGAAGAAAAACTAGAAGCCCACTCTAGATGACAAACAACAGACGCAGTCAGAAACTTCTCTACTGACTTTTGCTTCTCAAAATCCCCAGCAGCGACCAGCAGAGCCCAAAGCCTACCAGGGAAACACCTGCTCCAGTGATAAAAAGGCAAACCTTTAAAAGGGGCAGAAGAAATTCAGCTGCTGAACCATAAATGATTTTTAATCATTGCTCACCATTCCTTCTCTCCTACTCTCACCTAATTCTGGCCACACCAGCATCTGTGTGAGAGGGAGGGAGGGATGGAGGGATGGAGGGAGGGAGGGAGGGAGGGAGGGGAAGTGCCTGCACTTACTCACAAGGGGAAGGTGCACCTCTAAGTCATTATCACCTGTGCTGCATGACATTTGTTCAGAAGTCATGAACAGATCGCAGAATTTCACATCTCACACCACAGTTCCACCCCATTTTTCCTTCTTTCCAGGCTATTTAATTTGTTTTACATTAATGTCTGACAATGAACTCTATTTCACTGCTCTATCCTACGTTCCACTCGGTATGGTATTTTTTGCCTCTAATTGTAATACATTTTATGCTCCATTTTACTGAGTTTTGGTGYAATCAGAGGTTTCAAATTTCTCTGAAACTCATTAGAAATATATTTCTTTACGTGTCTAGTTTTGCAGACTACTGAAGCAGTTAATTTTCCTTCTCTCCTGTTTTTACCCAATTCTACCCAATTTTCCCCAATTCTCCACATGTTCTCCACCTTACTGCTGTGTATCTGCAAACTGGGACCACATCTGATTTCTACATGGCTGCTCAGCACTTCAGCAGAACCCCATCCTCCCTTCCCTACACTTACTTCAAAAGTCCTTTCTTCTGCTAAAGGCTTTTCTCTGCTAAAATGCTATTTCCAAGGCAGCTAGTTGAGGAAACCRCTAAAAATTCCTCTTTCAGTTTCCTCCTTCATGCTCAGGTTATTTACACARCCTGGTGCTCTGGGGACACACTTCCAAAGCAGGATTCTCTCGCCCCTTGTCAGAAGCACAGGACATTGTTTACAATGGCCTGGATACATCGAGCTGTCCTCTCCTACACATTTGGTTTAAATTTTTGGACCATCGGTAGCTGAAGGCAAAGTTTATTTACAGATTTAACACGATGAAAAGGATCATTCTGATCATCAAAGTGCAAACATTCATCCTGGATTGCCTCRTATTCAGGAGAGCTAATATACACAGTATCCCATTCTAGAGCAGAAAGCCATTTTTCCCCTCATGAAAAAAAAAAAAAAGCAAACCCATTTTCAGCTACAAGATTCACGGTCAGTAATTCGATTAAAATATTGATTTTACAGTAATGTTTTGAAGAGAGCCAGAGGAAAAGCCMACAAGTGTCTTGTTTTAAAATTTCCTTGCTTCGTATTTTTTCCTTTGCCTCTGACAAATCCTTCATCATGGGAAGATAACTCGTACATCAAATGCACAACACTGCTTTAAGACACAACAGTGTCTATTTTGATACAGCAGTTGGGGATCTGATGCCACAGTACCCAAGATATAGTGACAAACAGTGCCAAAAACTGCCCAGTAATGAGCAGGATTTTGGCTGGAATGCTGGAAGATAAGATGGTCCCTCACCAGGACTTAAGAAGTCGGGGAAAAGTCTGATAAGTGCAGTTTTAAGCAGCAATTGGTGTTGACAGAAAAGGAACAAAATAACAGCCAAGAGTACATCATAACTTATTTTTATTAACAGCTTTCTTTCTTAATATTTGATTCTACTTGGTACCCACAAGTAACACATTYCTTGAACRAGCCCTTCTYTTCCAATCCAGAAATCTCCCAAACRTATTTATTAATTTTTCTACAAAAGATACCTGCTCCCATGGTTTTTGTAYGACAAACTAATTTATACCAGGTGTGCAAATTATAAATTTCCCAGTGGCAGCCATGACTAGAAGCATTTCAGCAATGGTACTTCCCAGAACCTCCGCGATTTTGCCCTCTCAGGGCACATTTAAAAGAAGTCTCTAGAACAAGGAGCAGACTTAATTTTCAGCAAATCCATGTCAAACTGCAACTCTCCTTTGAAATCTTTTGTGTATTGTCATTAGAAAGTCCATCAGTGAACACAAATTTTAATTTATTTAAGGAAATCACCATCCTGATCACCAGGAACTCAATATTATGAGACCAACAATTGTTGGGTAAAGTAGACGTTGTCAGGCAAGAGCTAAATAGACACATCAACTGACCCAAAATACATTTATACATGACAGGGTAGTCTGTGAATTAAACACTACACTGTTACTGGCTTTAAAGAGATTATTTTAATCCTAAATATTCGGAGGAAAAGTRGGGTAAGAACTCATAAAAGCGAAGTTCCACTTCTTGGAGCTTCCACACATTTGCTTCAATAGGAGACACAGGTGATTAATTTGGCTCACAGAAACAGGAAGCTCTCAAATGACAGGGAAAYGTATTTTCATGCAAGTTCTGCAATTTTTTTATGCTTTACTTTCCCTCATTTTTGAAGGGAGAGGAATATTTGGAAGCAGTTCTCATATTCACCTCCCTCTCTCAGCATTTTTAAGTGTCAGCTCTGCTTGTTAAAGCTCAACTTTAGAAAAATGTCAGAAAGCCTCCAATGCCAGGATGGCATGCARAGCTGCTATTTCCCTCTCACAGTGGTCTCTAATGCACCTACAGATGCAAATCCCTGCTAATATCAGCCCCAATTATTGCATAGATTTTCCCTGAACACACTGTAGAGCAGATTTTCAAACACTGTAGACAAAATGCAGATTTGAAATCACAAAGGAAATCACAACTTTGCAATCACAAAGTTGACAAAATGCAGTGGGTTATATAAAAGGAAGGAAGAGAATGAAAGTCCAAAGTTCATTACTTTCAAAGGTAAAACAACAACGAGAAACTCTCAAGCAGGGCACAGTTGTCCTTGTAGCATTAAAAAAAAATAAACAACAATGACATTTTTCATAGACTAGAGCAGCACGCCTTTAGAGTCTCATTTAGTTATCTCCTACTGCAAGGTGGAAACCCAAAAGATTACTGAAGTTTCTTTAACATAATCCCATCAAATCACGTCCATTTACAGGCAGAGATACAACAGCAGCAGAAGGGAACTTTTTTTTTTTGCTGTCAGAGTTAGAAGACACCTTGCTGCAGTGAATGCTGTCCTGAATGCAAATTACCTCAGCTCCCCATGAGGCACTCTGCAATGTTTGAGGCTGCCAAGACAGCACAGTGGCTGCAGATGCACATTTAGGAAGTCAGTGGTCAGAAGAAAACATTCCAGGATGGATGAAAATTGGTACCTAAGTGCAAAAGCCAGGGAATCGGTGCAAGATTTGGATCTCACAAGAGTCAATTTATGTGCCGCAAGGACAGAGGTGACTGTGCTGATGACAGGAATAAGGTATTTCTTGCTGTAAAAGCGAGTTATTGTGCCTCTGTATYCTGAGTGATGCCTTCACACCTTAATGAAGTCCATCAGTGAACACAAATTTTAAYTTATTTAAGGAAATCACCATCCTGGTCACCAGGAGCTCAGTATYATAAGGCAAACAAAAATTGTTGAATGAAGTAGACATTGTCAGGCAAGWGCTAAAYAGACACATCAACTGACCCAAAATACTTTTATACATGACTGAATCGTCTGTGAATCAAACACTATACTGTTACTGGCTTTAAAGGGATTATTTTAACCCTAAATATTTGGATGAGAAGCRGGGGAAGAAATGATAAAACAAAGTTCCATTTCTTGGCACTTCTGATACCTTAATGAAGTCGAGTGAGCGGAGATGGAACCTGCCAGGACAGCCCGAGCCTCTGCAGGATCAAAGCGGTGCCACACTCACACCTCGCAGAGCTCTTGGCTTGTCAAAGTGCTGAACAAGCAAGCTGTGCCCCACACCTGCTTCTTGGCAGGAAGCTCACTCTGAGTTAACGGGCACACACCACATGGGAAGTAAAGATTCACTCAAGTTCGCACAAACTCTGAATTCTAATTGAACAGGAAAAAAAAATTAACAAATCCACACCAGTTATTCCCTTCAAAAACAGATTGTTAATCACGTCACTCCACAGAATGCCCTTCTCTAAACTGTCTCCAGATATTCTGAAATGGATGGAAAATGTCAAACATGGTATGTCTGAAGATTCGAGTACTCTTTTGTCTAAACTTTTTAATTAACGTCAGCTTCTAGTGAGAAATAAATTTTGCTTTGTCCTGTAGGCAGTCAAACACACCAAACTTTTTCTGACTTGGAAGTTAACAAAACATAGTTGCCACTTTGCACATGTCARTGAAGGTGAATTACTTTGAGCTATAGTGTGTGGAAGAGCAGAAAGGTTTTTCTGTCAATGCACAACAAAAGGCTGATGCTGTAACAGAAAACTTCATCTCAACATCAGAAATGTTTTTAGGCAACATCAAGAATGGAAATGCTCCCAGATCTTCTGCCCACCAGCACAGAAAAACTGCAACATTACCTCTTTCATCAGTCCAGTGTAAAAGGTTTTGAGGCAACTATTTAGTGTACAAGAGTTATAATTAATAAGCTTTATTAAGCCTTTGCACTAATTAACAAACAATTTACTATTTTGAGAACCGTTCTGATATGCCTGCCAGTATGCATCATCCAGAATTGTTTCAAATCCATTTATAGCTCATCAAATACATGCAATCTCGAGTTACTCTCCAGATACAGATCTGAGACAATTGCCTGAGTCCTGTTCCCCAGGCAGTAACGCCAATAACTCTCACATTGCACCACACTTGGCAGACACCAGGACTGGAGATGGGCTGCAATAACTCCTTTCCTATAAGATCTTCAAGCAGGTCAAAGCCATAGTCCTGAATTAAAAAAAACTCCTTTTAAATCAGTATTTTATAAGCCAGAAAAGTGTAAACTGCACCTTTTTTTTTTTTAATAGAAGAAAGAATACATGTAACCTCATGTTGAATTCCATTTAGTGCAGAATCAAGACAATCTGGTCAGTTCTTGTCAGCCACAGGAGCAAGTGCAGTCACATTCTGATCACACAGAGGGAAGCTACAAAGCTATCCTGGGATTTTAGCATCCTGAAGCACTTGCTGGAGTGGCTTCTGCAACAGGAAGAGCAGACAGGGAGCCAAAGTCTCACTAAAAGAAYAGAAGTTATATACACAAGGTTTCTTCATCTCATTTTATGGGACAATTTGATTTTGAATGGGACAAAGGGAGCCTTTATGCACTTATATGAGAAAAGTCTGAATCATCACCAAGCCTCCCTTTTATTTCCCACATATTTGGGGTTCATTTCCTTATCTTAAATTGGTGAGTTTTTCATATTTAGCAGTTGCAATACAAAAAACTATGCTGAATTTGGTTACTGCAGTGCAGGGACATTTGATTAGCAGGATATTGCTCCTGTCATAGCCCTCACAACCTTCCTGCAATCCAAAAGCCAACAAGAATGGTCACACTGAAAAGCTACACAGTGCACAGGTGTTTATTAAATAAAAAGTCACCCARTGGAGTTGGTGTGATGAAAAAAGCAATAAATAGATGGTAGATGAGTGTGAAAACACTGCCCAGGAGACCAAGGTAACAGTGAGCAATGGCAGAAGCCTAAAGAAACTAAATTAAAAACTAACAGAAAACAGGGTCCTGGTTTTAACTATACCCCTATTAGAGGAGAATAAAAATCCAAGTCCACATACTGCAAATGCAGCTGCCAATTCGTGTTTCCCAATGTAAATGAACACATAAAACCTTGGGGAAAAAAGTCCCACCACCAATAAAATATTGTGGTTTCATGTACAAATCCAAAGTCACTACACATTAAACCTAAAATAAAGCATTCTGTGAACAGCATTGTGATTGTCTGCTCTTCTCTGTGCGTACTCATTGTTAAATTAAGCAAGCCCCTTGCCCAGGAAGTCATGGAAAGACTGTCCGCAGGCAAAATACCCCATCCTGGTATTTGACATGTCATAATTCCCAACATAATAACAAGCACATGCCAGAGATTTCAAGCTTTATTTCATCCACTTTGCCTGTATGTACCCATAAAACCAAAAAGCATGAGCACAGCATGTCACACTTGCTGAACTCACATCACAGAGATAAGACACAGAAATGTGTGCATGTGCATGGTGCTTACAAAGGACAACTTTCCGAAGTTCACATTTTACAACAGTTTACTCCTGCAGCGTGGCCAAGGTAACACAGGTAACCAGCCAGAGCTGCYTGTCCCTCTCAACTTTATTCATGAATGTTGTCCCAGCTGCCTTTTGAAGTGTAACGAGCCCAACTAGTCTGGCACAGGTTGTTGCTGAAGGGGGAAAGGAAAGCACTGAGGAGGGGCAGGTATAAGACATGGTCTGTCAGAGGGGGAGCACTGCTTTCCTGCCGTCCAAAGAACTGTCAGTGCAAAAGTATTAGATACAAAAATAAACAAAAACTTGTATTATTCTAATACATACCAAAGTAACAAACACAGGTATAAAGTACGACTTCATTACTTTTCGTGTTGAAGGTATGTACAAGCCGAGTTCCCGCGGCTCCGAAGGCCCGGGGGTCTTTCCCCCCATCAGCCCCCGAGTTGAGCCCCGCAGCCCCAAGCCCCGCACGGGCACGCACGGCACAAGTTGATGGCGAACCTCCCCCGCGGCTTTGCCGGGGAACAGCCCCTTTGAAGCGCACCCGAGCGGCGGAGGAAGGCGCGGAGCCGGCTCTCCCCAGCCCGGGGCACAGCAATGCCCGCCCCGCTGCCCGAGCCCAGCGCCCTCACCTGCGGCCTTGCTCCGGGCTGCGGCTCCCGCGCCGGGCGCTGCTCCTCCGGCGGCAGCGGCGCTGGGCTTCCTGCGGATCGCCACCCGCCTGAAGTGCGCGCCCTCGGCTCCGCTCATCCTCGGCGTGGCGGAGAAACGGAGAAAAGCGGATGGAGGGAGAGGCCGAGGGGTCCGCAGCGCCCCGAGGGCAGCGCCTCGCTCGCCGCCCGCCTCCATCGCTCGGCCCTCACCTGCGGCCGCTCCCCGCCCCGCCCTTCCCTCAGCGGCACCTGGCGGGCTCCGCCTCCCGCAGCCCTGCCCTGCTACCTGCCCAGCCYCGGGCGAGGCTCCCCGGCTGCATGGCGAGCACAGCCCTCGGTGCCCGGCCCGTCCCGGGGATGAGCGGGGACTTCTCTGAGCCCAGAGCCCGCGGCGCAAGTTCCCCCCGCGGGCACCGCACCTGCTCCGCTTCCTCCCGGAGCCTCGCCGGGAGACCCCCGGCCCTGGCCCCGTTCCCGTTCCTGTTCTTGTTCCCGGCCCCGTTCCCGTTCCTGTTCTTGTTCCCGGCCCCGTTCCCGTTCCTGTTCTTGTTCCCGGCCCCGTTCCCGTTCCCGTTCCCGGCCCCGCTCTCTCCCCCCGATCACCTCCGCAATCCTTCCCTGGGAGGGGGGGCCCGATTCCTGTCAGATGTGCCAGTGTCCGTGGAACAAGCTGGCTGTAACGCAGTCCCCCGTGTCCGACGAGAACATTCTCAAAGGAATCTCGGTGTCCAAGCACTTAAAAGCGAGTTTTGATGCCAAGGATGGAGCTGCAATGCTTTCATCAATAATAATTCCATTCAGGCCAAAGCCCCTTTGCCAAAGTCTCTAAATTTTCACCAATGAGAAATGCAGTCAGCAGGCTGTGCTGCATTGAGATCATGATCACCTATCCAGCAACAAGGGCCTGAAAGCGTTCATTTACCTGGTTAACCAAGACACTTTGATTTACCTGGTTAACCAAGACACTTCGATTTACCTGGTTAATCAAGACACAGTGCTCAGAGGCAGAACATCAACTGTGCCATTGTGAGAGCAGTCTGCTGAGAGTTTTGATGTCTGTGTGGCAGCTTGATGTGGCACAGTTTGAGGCAAACCAGTTGAGAAGCTTTGCCATATACACTGGAACTTCCTGAGCTTTAGAAACSCAGGGTTTTAGGGCTTCCTCAAAGGTGGGCTCCTGTTTGGGAACATGCTGCTTCTTTTGTCTGTAGTTGAAGGATTTTCTCATGAAAGAGGAACACAGTCAGCTACACTCCAGGGATGGGATCCCTTTGGCAGTGGTCCAACACAACCTTTAGCTGCCAGGAAACACATGGATTGCTGGGGCTTGGAAGAATATTCTGGGAAAGTACCCCTCTGTAYTTACCCTGCTCTTACATCTCTTTTTGACCACAAGAGAGATGGGAAGTGGGCAAGTGAGACCTTCCATTCAACCATACAGCCACTCCTAGGATTTTACATATTCCACAATGAGATTTTATGGACTGCTCARGCAAGCTGCTGGCTTCACAGCTTCCTTATCTCCCAGAGGACAAGGATACCTTTTGCCAGCGCCCACAGAGCCATGCCCACGACACGGCCCCATCTGCAGGGGGAATCACTTGATGGAACCAAGCTTCCTCCAAAGTCCTGTTCTACGGCGTGAGGCTCCTGCTGAGTCTTTTCCAGCCGTCTTTCTTGGCATGCAGGACCCCCGAAGGGGGTCACACCATCTGCTGATGTGAGGGGACCACCCGTGTGAAGCACCAGCTGTGTCTGACCCACRGGAGGCACGGCAGGAGAGAGGGGAYGTGGTGACTCTTCCCACACCACACGTGTAGTGGCAAAGGATGCAGAGGAGGAAGCGTCAGAGAGCAGGTCAGCAGTGAGCAGGGGTGGAAGAGGTGGTGCAGCTGGCACATCTGCCACCATGTGCCAGTGATCTCGCTCTTTTGGTCTCTGAAATGGTTCTTTTCCAGAAGAGGTTTGATATCCTACAGCCGCTCCCTTCGGCTCTCGATAAAAAGGAAGCAGCAGGATCACCTCCTGGATCCTTTTTGTCTGCTTGCAATTGCAAACCTTAGGTTTTACTTTTGTAAACACACACAAAAAAAAGCAGTGACTCAGAGATAAAAGACTGATTTATGTCCTGGCTTTAGTCACCTGACTMGGGCTGGGCATACGGAGATGCATGTATCACTCATTGCTGAACTTTGCACTTGCCTCTTTAAACACAGAGCTTTGCTCCTGGAAGGAGTACAGCTAGGGAAGCAAGGGCAAGCACACACGCCCCTACAGACCTTAACCAAATGGTAGGAACTGTGCTAATTTTGTTCTCTGCGATGTTATCAGTGAGTGCTAACTTATTACAGTGTCACTCGGGAAAATAAAGGTCACTGCAGAGAAGGGAATTGCGCCAGCTCTGTGGAATTGGAAAATTGGTCACAAAAGCTCCTTTTCTTGAGCAAATCTTCCTGAAGCACACTGACGTATTTAAAGCAGTAAGATGACGGCCTGTGACAGAGGAAATCCAGGCAGACAGTGAATTCATGGTGATTGCAAAGCATTTGTACACTGCAGTGTGATACAGGGTTCCCAGAGCAGCTCACTGTCTGTCTCCTTTTCAATTAGCTACACACAGACCTGGAGCAGCTGGTTCAAGCTGGCTCTGAGCTGCTGTTCACCAGCAATACTCTGTTTCTCYTGCTTTGACAGGGTAAAAAACTTCCGCCCCTTCTGGCACAACCTTCCTYCTTTTCTATACACTCTCAATCGCTCTTGTTCTCCATCTCCGGGCGCAGACACAGAGTCCTTTGGCAATGTCAACAAGAGGAAAAACATTGTTAAGTGTAAAAGGTCAATCAGAGACAGGTATTATCTCGGAAAACATCACCCTAAATGACTGGAAGATTGGCATAATAACTGGAGGAGGGATCTGAGAACAGAAAAATAAGCTTATGTGTAGCACTGCCTGTACTGCTTAAAATATATKGAGGTCAGAAAATGGCACACCTCGCAGCCCAGGCAGAGTGCAGGAGGAGCCACACACCCCTCTGGTCACCAGCAGCCCAGTGTGGGCAGTGGCCGGGCCAGGATGGCTCCAAAGCTTTCTGTGGGAGCAGTGAGAAACACAGCGGGGGAGACTCGGTTTAACCGCACCTCATTTGTGTGTGGGAGGAACAACAGCAACCCCAGGGAAGCACACAGAGGTGTAGAAGGARAGCAAGGACARCTGGCAAGGTTTAGAYGCAAGAAAAAGTTGAAAGAGTGCTYRTGGTGTGTGAAAGACTTGGAAGAACTCATCTCATGCTGCTGGAGACCCTTTGGGTTCAAAGAAACAGGACTGTATGGGCAATCTTKGTTTAGTTTGTGAGAAAATAAATGCTTCACTTTGCACGTAAACCATTGTTCCTCCAGTAAACCACTTTGGATTAACCTTTTCCTAATGGAAACAACCTTCAGAAGACTTGGTTTTTACTAACCTCATGAGTGGGACTGTTTCTGTTGTTGCCACTGGTCAGGATTCTGTATTTCTGTTGGATTTTAATTTAATTTTTTCCATAGTTACACTATAAATTTGTTTCAGGATTCAATTGATGTTCTCCTGCTTTGATTTCTCTGAGTACTGCCTTGTGCTATACTGCTATAACTCYGTGTAATAACATATTTTTAGAGCAYTAATCCACAGGAGCCTGAGAAAGAAGATGCATGAAGTCAGCACCTAGTAYACAAGAACATTTCTAAATCTTTCTAAACATTACAAACATCAACTTGTTTACAGTAGTTTATTCAGAACTGATTTGGATAGTGCCATCTCACAGGTCTGAGAGGAAAGTACCTTTCTGTTAGATACAAAACTCCAAATAAAAACTGAATTAAAATGCAGGCTATAATCTAGAAAAATCCATATTAAATAAATAGCTAACCAAGCCAAGTCCTGCCTAAGTTATTGTATAACTCATAAAACAGTTTGAATCTTCTGTGAACTACCTACAAGCCACAAACCAGTTCTGCCAGCAGGGAAGTATAATGAAGAACAAGAACCGGTGGAGCAAAAGACAGAGTAGGATACTAATTAGAGARGAATTTCACTCATCTCAGACCCTCATGCACGTTCCAGATGAAAAGTCTCTTCCAACAGCAGCTGCAGTTACACTGCCCAAAGCCACTGCAGAGTGTGAAACTGATACATAGACCGAGCAAGCGAATTTGGGGCAGATACTCATTGTCCCTGAAACTGTGATGCAAACTCAGGACCCAGCACTCAAAGACATGAGGGGATTTTCAGCCTGAGGCTGCAGGCTCTGCTTCTTAGCCTAGGGAGCTGCTTACAGAGATGACAGGGACTCAGGCTGGGTGATTGTTCCCTGCAGAGCACCCGGTGTGTGTGTCAGAACAGGGTGGAGACCCTGAATGTGTGGCATTATGTGTGTCCACACCAAAAAATGCACATGGGTTCTTTTGTTATTTGCTGCTGTACCTTAGGAATGGCTTTTCTTCCCTGTGAGAAGGAGCTGCAGGGTCAACAGCGGGAATTGGAGTCAAGCATCAGAAGTAACCCATGACAAGCAATCTAAGAGGGGTCAGGCAAATCCTAAATATTAACTGCTGGAACGAAACTGGAYGGATAGATAGCTGTCAGAAGAAAATCCATGGCAGGTTTCTTTAATCCAAACARTGCTTCTAATATAATACAAATCTCCATTCTGCCTTGCTGCACTGTACAAGAGGGAACAATGTTGTGTTTAATCTGCTGTCATTTTGGGCCCCACTGAAGATTATGATGGGGACTAACCAGCAGCAGCGTCCAGCCACTGCAATAAAGAATTCTATTTCTATCCTCCTTTGAGCCAGGATTTCTTCCTCTGTCATTCAGATGGATGCTAACATGCAGCTTTGCAAGAGCAGCAATATGATAATTAAAGGAAGAAACATTCCTGGTCCATATTGCCTTGTTAATTTTGCCTCACCCCTTTTTTTTTTTCTGCACAGAAACGTTTTGCCTGTAGCAAGAAAATTCTTGGAATTTATTGAAAACAAATTGGTACAAAGCTATCAAACACATCTCTTCGTTTTTCTGAAGGATTGCTGCTTAGAGGTGTAATTGCTCCCTCTAATCAATTTTGTTAGGTAAGCCTTGCAGAACAGCATTCATTTAAAAGAGACTGATTGCTYTTAGAAGTAAGAATATTCTTCATTATCATCACCACAGATTAATGAAATGTGTCTCGCCATCCAGTTGATGTCACTCATTTAGATACCATTAGCAGCAGTGCTCTWGGTTTGATTTGCATTAGCTACAGGTGAAAACAAACTTCCATGAGGTCATGTTAGCAGAAAGGAGAGAGAAAGCAAGCTGTGCTCGAGAAAATGTTCTWCTTTTCTATCTCGTCTTTCATTCTRTAGTTACAATCAACAGCCACTTAAAAAAAATTAAAAGATGTGGTCATTTGAGACATTTTACTGGGGTCTGTTTCCCAAGGCAAAAGTGACAACTCTTTCAGGTCTAACTTACATCCAAAATCCAGCTTTTTGCCAGATCAGGTTAAATTCACTGTTGAAAATTGTTGAATTAACAAATTAGGGAAAGATAATCCCGCTACGGCCCAGTGGTACCTTGTGAGGAAGACTCATGCCAGCCAGATCCTGGGAGCATTTTCCCAAAGGTGGCTGGGGAGCTGCGGGTGGGCTGTGCCAATCCACTGATGGTGGCAGCAGCCAGCTCCCACCCACYATCTCCTCTCCTGGGAAGCCCTGCAACTTCTCCCTGTTTCAGAGGGGCCYGTGCCTGCTGAGGTGATGGGACACTCAGCAGTGATCCCTGGGGAAAAGRTGGTGTCTTACGTGGAGGAAGCTGGTGGCTGCTCTGAGTTGTTCCTCTGGAATGTTCCCTGTGTGGGGTTCACAAGTTYCAGGATGGGCTGTGGTAGGAGCTGGGGCTCTGTCCTCATGGAAATGGGTGACCATGGAACTAAGTGCTCTTTGCCACTGCTTGGCTTTTGTTCCCAAAGCCTGCTGTCTTTCGTTGGTGCTAYCATCTATAGGATTGTAGAATCACAGAATAATAGAATGGTTTGGGTTTGAAGGGACATTAAAGATAGTCCAGTTCCAACACGTGGACACCTTCCACTAAATCACATTGCTYAGAGCTCCATCCAACCWGGCCTTGGACATTTCCAGGGATGGGGCATCCACAGCTTCCCTGGGCAGCCTCTTCCAGAGCCTCACCGYCCCCACAGCACAGAATTTCCTCCCTAAATCCAATCCAAACCTCCCCTCTTTCAGTCAACTCCATCACCCCTCGCCCTATCCCTGTATGCCCTTGTAAAAAGTGCCTCTCCTGCTCTTCTGCAGGCCCACTCTCGATGCTCTGGGATTTCCCAGGAGCTTTCTCTCCTCCAGGCTGAACAACCCCAACTCCCTCAGCCCGTCTCCATAGGAGAGGGGGTTTATTTAAAGAGTCGTGCACTGCTAAGGTGCTGTTTACATTAAATATTAACCACTGGCCCTCTGTGAATACACACCTAAACAATAAAACAAAATGTTTTGGTTCTCTCTTTAACAAATCAACACAGGGACAGCAATTGGCTSATAAAACATGTTGTGAAAATAAAGCCCTAATTATAACTTCTAGCTCTGGAAGAAAATATACCAGTCTCAATTTTGCAATGCTGCCTTAACTTTGTTTTTTTTGATTGCCAAAACCAAGCTGTCAGATACTTCRTATTGCTTCTAACAAGGCATATGGTACATGCACAGGAGTTTCAGCATGCTTCTGAATAATTTATGATGGCTTAAAACAGAGAAACTTCAAAGCTGTTGCTGCATTTGCAGACTACTCTTAAGTTTTCCTCCCTTGTTKTCCTCCATTCTGTTCTGCATTCCACAGACTCTCTTGGATGTTTCTGGGATTAAATCTTATTATTATATGACTGTGAAAAGTATATAAATCCTGTTCGTATTCCACTTAAACTTGCTAGTTTATCCTGAACCTCAAAAATAACATTCTATTCATTCTTATAATTTTTAAAACTTATTTTCATCCCCAGAGATATAACATTGTCTAATTTTGGAACTTAGTGCTTCAAACAAAATCTTTATAGTGTATATATATGCCAGGCTTTGTACCTTTGTACCTTTTCATACTGAAATGTGCCATGTGTTTAAATTCCAGCAGAGATAAACTAAGCAAAACCTCACAGATGAGGGACCTGAAACTTCAGAACCTCCAGGATCTTATTTTGTGGCTTGTCACAGATTTATACTCATGTCTTTGAACACCCTTTTAATGGGTTGTAGTTACTTAAAAGGAAATTCAAGTTCTTTACCAGAATAAGAACATATTATAGTAAGAACATATATATTTTACTGAGCTAAAACTGTTGGGGAAAGAAAACTTTTCCCATGTTTAGGCATTATTTTTGTCTTGGGTCTGGTGAGTCAAATTGCCATTTTGGTTTACAAGCCTGGCAGACAGTCAGAAGGAGGGCATAGGTCTAGAGAAATTAAAACCAGAAAGAGGATGTTAAACTCCAGCTATTTATAGTRAGGCTCTATTAATACAAAGCATTGYGAAAACAGGGAACAAACTGCACCGACTCCAGCACTTGAGCAATGCAGGTTTTGGAGCAATGCATGTCCCACGTGGAGTAAATAAATCACCTTCCTAGCCACATCTAAAACCACTTGGACATTTCAGTGTGTGCAGGGTGAGCTGTGAGCAGAGGTGAAGGATTACATTTGGCTTGCTTTATTGAGTGCTGATGTTTCCCCATCACAGTGTCTTAATTGCCAATCTGTAGGTGAGAGATAACAGCACCCAATTTGCAAAGATGTTTTGGGAAAGAATTAATATGCATAGAGTGCTCTGAAGATAAAAAGAGTTACTTTGCATTTGTCTTAGATAACAAAAACCTTTGAAAGCCACGGTGGCTTCACAGAGGCATTTTCTTTTTAAGTAGTGTAGGATTTTGAGATTGTTGGTGTTTGTATCGAGTGTGTTTATATAAGTTTTATGGTTTGCAAGGCTGAAATTGAATCACAAACTGGTCACAAAATATTGAGCCCACATTCTCTACATTCAGAATCTGATCTTCAAGGAAGCTCTGCACTCATGTCGCTTTCCCTATCATATTTCTAATCTGAGTGAACAGTGTCAGTTTTAATACCTTAGCAAATATGAACAGCAAAAATCAAATTTCCTTGGAAGACATAATCAATGCTTAAAAAGACGAAAGCCCTCCCCAGGCAGGGAATCCTATGAATTAATTTAAATGGACACAACTGTATCATTATTTAATTCCAAAGTTTCCTGATAACTCACTTAAGGGATATGAAATGCCCTCTCCCACCTCCCGGAGCTTTCTCACAAATAACATTTTCTCATCATAAATTGCTATTGTGATAACTTAAGGGTTTTTTTTTCTCTAAAACCTGCCAAGAAATCATATTCCTGAAGTTGGATACCTCCAATATGATACAAGAGAATTTATAAATAATAGTTAATGAAATACGTGTTTTCTAATCTACCCCTCTAGTAAAGAAGGAATCATTCTTGCAAAAGTCAGTATTTTTTACTGGGTTATTAAGCTTCTGCTGAATTGTCAACTATAGCACTGAGCCTTATTTTTGTACACAGTTAAGACTTTCTTCTTCCATTCAGGCAATCACTCAAGCCTTCTACTGAGAAGAAAACAGTTGTGCCTGTGCCTTTACCATAAACAAATAGATGAGGACTGGCTTTATTCCAAATAATTTTTCCCAGGATGCACRTAATTATGAGTATCTATTTTAGCTCCATCTTCCCCCTCTATCTTGTTCTATATATAAAACTTTCTCTTCTATGTTTGTCATTCACAGGCTGCTGGAAGATGTGGCTGTCAGGCCCTCTTCGTAATTATTATCTCTGTTCTTATTATTGGGCAGATGAAACTGAGGTTTCAACATTGYTCAAAATAATGCAGCATTTTTTTCTGCATACCTCTGTTGCCAGTGCTCTGTCAGTGTTTTATAGCTTTAGGAGAGTCAAACCACGGCTCCTGCTGCCTTTAGGTATAACTGGGAGTGCTCTGCATTTCTTTATGCATAACTGCAGGATTTATTAAGGCAGGTATCCAAAAACCAAGACTTGCTGTGACAGTCACTGTAAACTTCAGCTTCAGGATTTTTCCTAGTAAAATCTGGTGTGTATATATAGCAGAAAACCAGCAGTTCAATTATCAGAAAACACTTCCTTATCCAGAAGTTCTTCCCAAGGCAGAAATTACATGGATATTTTCTTTGAGAAAAGTTAWAATTTTTAAGGGTGTTTTTTGTTTGTTGGTTGGGTTTTTTTCCCCCATTTTATTTCAGTGACCTTCATCAAACCATTGCTTCTCAAAGTGCTGCACAGCACCAGCTGAAGGGATGACACAGAGGAAGGGCAAGGAGCAATATGGGTTAGAAGTRTCTCAAATCAACTTTGAAATGAGAATATTCACCCAAGGGGCAACCCTCTGTGAAACTGCTTCCAAAACACRCTGAAGAAGAAAAGTCTGCTTTTCCCTTTTTTTTTTTTTAACTCGCAGAAACTATTAATTCAAAATKGAAGAAGAGGAATACCCAGGGTAAGAGAATTCTAGCAGTCACACTCCCTCCCACTAAATGATCACAGAAGGCTGTTGTTAAAGGCATTTCTGCAATGAGAAAAGGTAATGTGGGATACCATCCCCTGCCAGGTGACAAAAAGAAGAAAAGGGACAAGTGGGAAGAACCTAAACAAAAAACAGCTCTTGGCCCCATTTCTGTCACCATGCACAAACCATGCTACTATCCAAAGCACCTCTCCAGCCAGCCAAAAACAAACCCAGCCCTCCAACAATTCCAATGGAATCAACCATCACAGCAGGTTTGGAGATGCAATCCTTCCTCCAGAATCTTTCTGACCCATTTCTAAAATGGGACATTTTCTACCCCTCGGGGACCCTGTGAACAGCAAGGCTCACTGGAGGAGCTGCAGAAGCCAAATTCCTGCCAGGGCTGAGATCCTGGAGCAGTGCAGGGGGATTTTCACCTCGCTGCTTTCAGAGCACAGCTCTTATGCAGGGGAAAAGGAGGTTTCTTGCTGTAAAAAAAAACAGGTATGTTTCAGCATTCCCAAAGCACTTTTATGTTGACTTCAGCTCTTCTTTTGCTTCCACATACCCTGAGGGTGGAGATTTACATCTTACAGAGCATTCTTGTGATGAAAGTTTATGCAGGTATTGCAGCATTTCAGAGATCACTCAAATCTATTGGAAGCACTATATGGGGAAACAGTATTTTAGTATCTGCCTCAAACTCAGAAAACAGAGGAAGCATCTTGGCTTTAATTCTGATTCCCTTSTCATTGAATGTTGATTTCCCTTCTTAATTTCCTGTTTGATACCTTTTAAACTTACCATTATGGATCTCATAATTGTAACAAAATGATTGTGAAAGTCCAAGCCAAGTCGAAGCAAACTGCTATAAATAGAAGTAGACCAGACAGAATAGTGTTAAATGAACAAAAATGGCCAGTTTATTCACTGGAACAGTTATGCATTACACTGTAATTTTAATTGGAACATAAAGATGTAAGAATCAGTATATCGGCTTCTTTTAATTATTTTCTTCAGCACTAGAGTGTTTTTCCCAACCATTTGACTGCATGATCATATTACACATGTACAAGCACAGACTTTATGAATCCCTCACAAGGTATTAATCTAGGATTGTCTACAAGGACAAGGAAAAGTTAACATGGGAATTACTTCAATTTTAAAAATAAATGATGCATTTTTGGAAACAAGAATTATTTAACTTTTTTTTTTTTTGCTTTTAGCATAAAGTAGCAATGAGAAGAGTTTCCAATATTCAGTCTTTAACAAATGAACATATATACTTTTATATTCTTCACCACCTAGAAACACTTCATCATTTAACCCCAAGAAGGCAGGACAACATAATGTCAATTCAACATAGGAGTAGCTGAGTTATTACAGCAGGAAACATACAGTATACAAATTTGTGTTTGTCACAAACTCCACCAATGCTAAAACTCTTTTGAAAGGAACACAGCAATCTGTATGGTTCATTAGATACAGAACATCATGCAAATGGAAACATTCAATAGATTACAAAAGTCACAAAACATCAGTTTTCTTTTTTTTTTTTTTAATTGTTTACAAAGGATCAAGTTAGTTAACCCTTTAACAGTCAAACCACAGGGCTGAAAATCAATAGGGCAGTAAGTAATAAAATGGACTTTATTTATCCACTGGCATAGCACACATAGCCATATCTGTGAACAGGAGAAATAATAATAAAATAAGCTAGATTACTCTTATTTCTTGTTCATAGCTGATAAAATACCAACTAGCTAGCAAGCCAGTCTACTTGAAACTTTTATCAAAAGCTTCTGTTTACTGATTTTTCCACAAGAGTTTTGAAATCAGGTAACCACATACTCAATAAAAACTCAGATTACTAACACTGAGAAAAACCATACACTCTTATCCACTCTTTTACAGCAGATCAAAATAATCAAAACAAATATYGATAATCAAAGATAATCAAAACAAATAGAAAGCTTTGTAGARAGACATTTTTGAACTACAAGGCTCTATCACCCAGAGTCTGCCYACATATTAACTCCAGTAATGAAATATTGGATTTTTCCTTTACCTTTTGTCACTTTGTCCCTTGGTTGCCATTACATTTTACAAAGGGGATTTTCAAGAACTCCACAGGAAACAGATTAAAAACCAATAAGGATTTAAGCTGTGCACCTCCCAATGAAAGATACAGACACTCTGTGATAGTTCACTTGCCCTTCTAGCAAGAAGAATATGCGTATCATACAAGAAATAAGAATTTTCTAGCTTAGTTATGGATATGGAAAAGCTACACGATGTTAACAATGTCATGCACACATTTCCCATTGCATATTTTGATGTATTTGTGCCTGAAGGCGAAAGGCAATTGCTTTTTTATTTCTTTTCCACTTAATTATACTAAAAAAAAAACCACCTTAAGGGTTAAAAAAAGCCTGAATAGTATATATCCCTTTCAGACTCACTGCACACACAGCAAAGGAAAACTGAAGAAAAGATGAAGGGTGGGATTTTTAAAGAGGTAACTACAGCAATTATCATACTTCAAAGGTAAAATGTCAGTTCCTGCCATTCTCAAATGAAGATTTCCAAGGAACAAAAGAAAGAAATTTACTGCAACCTCAGTGGATATGCATCTTCTGCCAAAGAAAGGAACAGACCTCAGAAAGGCTGATGCAATCTATACCTTATGATGATGATTATCAGTTCAGCTGTAAGTGGAACTGATTTTGGCATTGCATGAGGAACGAGAAAGTTGGTAACAAAATTAGGGCCCAGACTCTGGATGTTGTTTCCAGTGGGATAAGGACTGGGTCAAATTTTATTAACAGATTTTATTAACAGATTTTAGTAATATTTAACTGACTTCAGTATTCCCAATCTAAGTGTGGTGAGCAGCCTTCATAGGTGAGGTCATATTTTGTAAGTGAGGTTCTATGTCATAACATATTCTCCTTTATGTACACACATTAATATGGCAAATGGCTTAACAGCTTCATAATATTTTTAAAATAAAATCAACTGAAAAATCAACTTGGCATTAAAACTTGCAGCGTTAATTGCAGTTTCATTTTACGAACTCTGCTATATAGCTATGATCACATTACTTTACTGTGAAAAATGTGGATAGAGAAAGYACAGAGATGCCAACCTGACAATCAGATCAATCAGAAAGAATATCACTATTGCCTCCATTTAGGAGGCAGAMAATTCTATACAATTAGCATGAAAAACGGTAATATGTCTTCTTTCTGTAAAACCTCTGTATATGTTCTGATAGAAAATATATTTTTTCATACTATTACATTTTACAATCTTTTCATCTTTTTTCCCCTTTGTATTTGATTTTTTTTCCTGTTTCTTTCCTTTCCTTTTTTTCCATACACATTTCCTATAAACTGGATTTCCAGAAGCTGATCATTTCACTGAACAAGGAATAATTTTTCAATACATCAGAAAATAAAACCCAAACCAAAATGACCCTATTTTGACCTAAATGACCCTATTTTGAGTAGGCTATTTCAAATYCAAAGAAATTTCAAGGCCATCATAGAGAACAAAAGCTGTGTTTCAGACACAAAAGTCAGAGTAGGATTTTAATTTCTTCCTTTACTCTTTACTGAGTAGGACAAATTGCAGTGCTTCTAAGTATACTCAACCAATATAAATAYATGTATAATTTTTTCTTAACCCTTAAAAATCAGAATAGATATCAACACAACATACACTAATTTAAAATGGGCAAAATGTAATATTTTGCAACCCTTAAAAAAACCCAGGCTTTTGTTTCTGGTTTTGCCTGCATGTAAATATTTCCTACAAAATCTCTCACAAAGTTTTACATTATCAATCAATATATATCAAAGAAGAGGTTTTTATCTTAAGTTCAAGGTATRTATTTTATTTTATACTGATTAACTGACAAAAGTTGTCCCAGGGACCTACATAGTTTTGTAACTTACAATGCARTAACTACAACCATTTGTACATTGAAGTTGGTTTGTTTCTAGTTCTCTTACATTTCCAACACTTAAGTTTTATTACATATAAAAAATGTAAATTGAAAACTTAGAAATTAAAAATTTAAAACTTAAGAGAATAAAAAAATTTATTTCTAYAAAACAGGGCCACAACTTCTATACCATTGAATGTTCTTTCAGAACTCTTGATCCACATGGACRTGCATATGTTTCTAAACTGTCTTGATAACTTTTTTTCCCCAAATAAATTTGTATCTACATAGCAAGGAAATGTATTTCACTGAATTACTGCTTAACTAAAGTTCAGGAAAACGCCTTTGATTTGGATATGAAAAATAGGAAAAACTATTCCAAGTGCAGTCAGTGGTAACTGCATTCAAAGCTATGCAAATTCCTTCTCTTATTAACAATATACAGCAGCTGTCTTTGTTGGATGCAGATATTCAAACAACAGTCGGACAAGGTCAGGAATCTGGAGATGCTTTTTGAAGGCTGAATTTGCCCAAGACAAAATACTGTGGTTTCTTAAAAGAAATCAAAACAGCAGCTAAACTCAGTGTCAGACATGATCATAGAGCTGAACAAGGTTGCACTTGACCTTTCTATGACAAGACAACAGGCAGCTTCAGTATGATACTGAATAGTGATGTAACAGTGTATGAGAGGAATCACRTGAACCCTGTGGAAACCAAAGTCAAAACACTGCCCAGTGTTATCTGTTTGATCTGATCAGGACTGGGTATCAGTTTGTTCTTATTTTCTCTATCTCTGAGTGTTTTGTTACAATAGCTCAGCTGCTTTGCCAAGGTTACACGACAGACRTTGTTGATGACATAAAATATTTCTATTTACAGCACCTTTGTTCTTGGTACTATGGTAATAATGATTTGTTAGGCACACTGAGTGGTCACCGATTCTTTCCTCTGCTGATGTTTTGTGTATTGTAACATTTGGTAAGCACTGTTACTAAAAATCTGACTTCCTTTGCTCAGATTCAGGCAGAATATGAAATARTTGTTCCAGCCACATCTGCAGCAATATTTTTTCCCCAGCTCCCCTGGACCTCAGGCTGTACTGTGTTTCCCACTTGTRGGTCACACACTTGCTGCAGAGAAGGAATAAAGACAAGTGGCAATATCTAAGCCTTTCTTCTGTAAATAAGTTAAGGCCACCTAATGAAACAAGGAGCCTGCTAGTTACCAASAAGCAGGCAGGTAGGCAGCAAGCAGACTTGTTTCTCTAGCTGATGACCCACAGATGCTGAACCACAACCCTCTGCTTAGCTACTGGCCTTGCTGCCAGCTACTGTGCAAAATGAATTCCTCCATCCCTTGATTTAGACCAGAAACTTGCTGCTTTTGAAAGAAGAACAGRCTTACTCAGCTTTTCCAGGAAAGAATCTTTAACTAGGAACACTGTGCACTGTTGCGATAGAGTCTGCGTAGTGTTGATCACCTGAGTATTTGTCATAAACTGACATGAGCTAAGGTTCTGTGTCTGTTGATTTTTGGCAAGGAAAAAATGCACTACAGTAAAATCCTGCTGCCTTTGATCCACACCATCAACCCTACCTGCGTGAGTCCTTTCACCCCAGAACGCTTCACACGAAATGCACACGACTTCCCCACTCATACKAGCCTTTCCTGGTAAGGCCTCGAGCTAGGATCCTGAATGTGGGAGCGGGAGGAAAGAATGTTTTTCTTTAGCACACAGCATTTTACTTATTTCAGATTTGCTTTCTCAGATACCAAATAGAAAGTAATCCCAAAAAACAGCACCGATTCATGATGCGAGAAGTGTAATTACAATGCAAGCAAACATCTGAAAACAAATCAATACATTATCCTTTCATCTCCTTCTTAGGCTTAATAATTATCTTTCAGTGAAGAGCTAGAACAAAACCAGAAGCTAGTGTAATAGGAATTAAAAAAAAAACAAGTGCATAAACAATATCAGTGCAGCAGCAAAATATACAGTCATTGTTAACATTCCAATTCAACCCATTTCCAACATTTTTTGTGCAATAAAAATTAGCCATATGCTGGCCAATGCAACAAGCCTCTTTTTAATATTAACACAGTCATTCTTCACTGAAGCTATTTCTGCTTGGATTTAAAAAATAAWATCAGTTAAATACAACTCCACCAAAAAAAAAAAAAAGAAGACATTTTTTATAAACACAAAATTCTGGTGAAAATAAAGTAAGAAATAAATATCACACCCTTGAAGACAAAAGGAAATTTGAACTGGTTCCTATGGCTGAACTTAAGAAGATGTGAGGGTAGGATTTTTTGTAACGTATTTCTTTAACATTGGCTTAAGTCTCTCATCATTTCAGAGGTAAAGCCAAGCAGCTGGGAGGAACATTTTTGTCGAGATGTTAAATTTCACTACACTTCAGTTGTGATAGCACAGTTTGAGTACAATCAAAGGAACCATAAAAAGTCTTCTCGATAGGTTGGGCTCTGTGCTTTGTGTTCTTCTTCTCAACCTTCCCTCAGTTGCCAGAGCAGGGGATATGAATCCAGACTTGCCAATGCAGCAACAAGGCAGGATTGTCCACCYGCTTGCTGGGAACAACCCCAACCTTTGTTGCATGAACTCCACTCTGTTTACATTTTCTCTTACGTTGCATATGAAGATTAGGGGTAAGGAGGAGGCTTAGAGAGACAGTTGAGAGGGGCACACTGAGAGCTGGAATGTGGCTGCTCTTCTGGAAGAGCATTAGGACTGAAAATTGAAAAGAAAAGAGAAAAAGTGCTTAAAATACAAGGCAAAATTTTTACAGGCATGTAAACAGTACAGGGCTGGAAATGCACTTTAAAAGGGGATGACGCCTCATCTCTAAATCCATATCCTCAGACACAAAGTACACATAAAGAAACTCTCATTGGACAAGTCAGGGACACCTGGACGCACTTGTGAAGATATCCCATATATCCAGATATCCCACTTCACACTTAATGAATGCAATTTTGCTGTTTGCATGCTGTGATGACAAAGGCTGTGTGGAGAAAAAAATGCATCTGTGAAACATGGGAGCAAATTTGAAGGACAAGATGCAGGTGTCATCTTTACGTGAGTATTAAAGATTTTCTATATGCAGCAGATTCACTGTTTGAGATGAAGGACCATGCCAGGCTGGAAATCAGGTTTTATAGCTTTGTGAAAATGTGATATCTGATTGAATTTGACCTATTTACTAGTTCATTCGTACAAATATAGTGTAGCCTTCTTCATCATTAGATATTTTGTAATTTACACTCCCGAAGGGTGGCAATTTTTAGGTTTTGTTTTCTTTTGGGTTTTGTGCTGTTCAAATCCTCTCAATTTCTGTCATTTGGCTGTTTTTTATGTGCAATTTGTCTGATAACAGCATTCATCTGATAAGACTCAAAAGTGCATTTATGGCATTCACTGGCATATAGTGCGGAGAGGTCTGAACCAGCCTTCATGGGTTGGAGTAGCAGCAAAGATAAGGGGGAGCTGACAAAATCACACCCACTTCTTGGTGCAGGGTTTTAGAAAAACAAAGTACAAAAACAAAATGCAAGAAAATGTCATTTATAAAGAGAAGAAAAAAAAAGGAAAAAAATACCACAAACCCCAGTTCTTTAATGTGTCTGGGAAGAGTTTTCCCCTGATGCTTCAAATGTTCTACAGTGTTGAAGTTATTCCAAGCTCAGCAGTGTGATGTATGATAAAGCACCATCATTTATGTCTCTGTCCTCAAGAGAATTTGCTTCTTCTCTTTTCCTTCTTTAGAAACTGTGCTTTTACATATTATCTCTGCAGCACAGACTATTGCAGTATTGGCTGAAGGAATGCAATTAGTCTATTGCTGGAAATGAATCAATTTGAAATGCCAGAGGTATTTGGAAAACTGCTACTGGAAATGCCAGTGGTACTGAAAATGTCTTTARTTTTCACATACAGCATTTACTTAAGGAAACAAAGCAATGGCATTGTGTTTGACTGAAGATAGGAAGAAGCATGCACCATCACTGTAAGTAAGTTGATGGCAATGTCCACATTTTCAAATCAGAGAAATCTGGGAGCTATGACCATAAATTCACCAATTACAAGGTATTACAATTCAGCAGGAGCCACAGTCGTTGCACCTCTGGGCTAATTAAAAATCATAGAGTTGTATGTCTTAAGTTAGGTTCCATTTCTCATTAATGCTCCTGAAGGTTCCATTTTCTCAAAAGGAAACTCAAAACGATGATTGCAAAAAGGCTGGTGAGATGGGCTTATAGAAGCTCAGGACCTCACAAKAATTGTTTTGTGCTCAGCTGTCCAAGATGTCTAACACTAAAAGTGTGTACTATTATGGACTACAATGTATCAGTTTATCTATTGATCAGTCTAAACCTAAGCACCTAGGCATAAATAGTTAATCTAAAATTTTTTTAAGCTTTATTATTTGAACTTGTTGAATCAAACACTCTGAGAAGACATCAGGCCTGTCTCCTCTAAGCAATTCTTTGCATGGCTGTATCTGTCCTTCCCCTCTGCCATGTTCTGCCACATGCAAATGCAGATGCAGCATCCACAGAGAGATCTTTGCCTGCTCCACCCTAATGACTGTCAGGAGTGACTGCAGATGGACCCAAAAGGTCTGTATTTATTCTCAWACTTATCCACTCATCAAGAGCAAGCTCCTGGCTTCAGCACCTCCTAAATTTTCAAGATAGGCTTAGGAGAAGCATTAGTCTTAATTCCTTCAGAGACAGAAAACTGAATTAGAATTTTAACATCACATTTGGAGAAGACAAACAAGCAGGTGATTACGTTACCCGGCACCCTGACTTTCTCCTTTTCTGCCCTGTTTCTTTTTTARCAGGACTCCTATAATTGCCAGAGAGGAACAGAAACTCCACGAACACATTCCTTACTCGTTAGCAGAGATGTGTTTGTCTTCTGGGGCTTCCTTCCTAACTTTAAAAATAAGCAACGAGGGAGAGGGCTGGTGAGGAAATGCTGCAGTTACAACTGATTATGTACAGCAATGGCCTGAAAGAACCTCTTTGAGACACATCAGATTCTCCTCTACACAAACATAAACAACCATAATAACATTATGGCATGACCTTCAGTACAAAGCCAACCATGACTATAAAAACTGTAACGCAAACCATCCCAGGCTATGCTCAGATTAGCAATTYTAATTCAATGTGCTTAGAATTATATTAATTTTCTTTTCCTGGTTATTCTGCATTGCTTCTTTTTTTGAAATACAAGCACACATTTGTGCACAGAAGAAATAGGAAAATTTGTCTCGCTGTTTCCTTTTCAACCAATAAGTATTAGGGACATTAGGAAGAGAAAAAAATTTGCAAGGCTATCATGCTATTCACAGTAACATCTGTAGCCACATCACCTGCAGCCCCAAYAGATTTAAATCTTTTTCTAAAACCCTGCTGTTATATCTTCCTCTCTTCAAAAACACAATTCATCCAGTTCATTAATGCAGATTACTGTAGCAGTACACAAACTAAAAATACATCTGAATCAGCAATGACACACGGCATTCAATGTGCTTTTTATGGCAGGTAGAGGTGCTGGTGGCAGCAGGACCTGGAGCTGAGCTATCAGACACAGTGACAGTCACAGACAGCAGAGGATGGCAGGGCAGATTATTAACACAAAGCAAAGAATCTGAGTTTTTGATTATAAACTAAAAATAAGGAAGAACATTGCTACATTCCCCCATAGGATACGTGCAGTTTTTAAAACGTGGTTTTAATGGACATATTTGCAAACATCTCTGCTGATATMATTTGGGTGTGTAGTCATTCAATTGATGAATAAAGCCTGTGTAAATTTTTGTGTTAATATTATTGTCTGGCTTTATGCAGCTTTTTTTTTCCACTGGCACTCAAAATTCTAATCATGTATTTCTAAAATTAACTGGGAAATAGTGTGCAAAGCCCTTCAGTGTTCATAAGTACTCTAGTCTGTTTAAAAGATGTTATTCACATRCAACATTGTCTGGCATTGATTGTAACTGTAACAAATCAGAGAAGGAAAATATGAACAGACCCGTGATATTTTCAGAATGAAACCATTTTGCATGGTTTTAGGTTGCATATTTTATTTTAAATTTATTTCCTGCTTCATATAAATAAAAACATTATTTCTTATTAAAATGCAATATTAATTTAATTTGAAATATTGGGGATTTATCGTTTGCTTTCTTATTAACAGATAATTTAGGTCTAGAGTTCTGGCTTCTGATAATGAAGTTTTTCACTGCATTCAACAGAAACCTGAATACAAACCAAAGATGGATMCACTTTTTTTAATATTGGATGTTGGCAATATTTTAGTCTTGTCCAATCAGTCCATCAGACAGGTAGCTAGGATAAGGGAACAGCATTCAATAATTTTCAGGGCAGGACTGGATTTGGTTGCTTGCCCCATACCCCTGGACCTAGAAACTGAGGTAATGCATGGAATTACATACAGAGTGAGAATTTCATGTATTTCATGTATTGTTGCATCAATTTAGTTCAAAAAAATCTCTTAAGGTAAGTTCTCCCAGATTCTCCAATCAAGTTTCAGTTGAAATATGCAAATTCAAGAAAAAAGAGCAATGTACAACTGAAATGAATTGATTAGATGTGTCCTGGAGGTTCATTTGGCTTGAAACTGGGCATGGCTTACCTAGTGAGGTTTACCAAAGCTCATGCACTGAAATCACAATTACCAAAAATGCCAGAGTTAGACAAGTCCCACTAAAAAGTCATAGTATAGATAATGAATGAAGGAAAGCTCTCTGTGAAGCTACCTGTGTTATGGTCAGGCACATTAAATGGTTTGAACATGTTAAGACACTGCAGGATGTGGAAAACATCCTGCAAACAATCTGTGTAAATCACAAGCCTCAACAGGCTCTTGTTCAGTCCTGACTGAAATGCCACTGAGAGGTCACATTGCTATGAGAATCGTGTTGGAGATTTTAACAAAAAAAACACAGCTCTCTCTTCAAATGGGTGGCTTCAGGGCTGGGCAGAGCTTTCATTTGCCTCATTTGGCATCACCMTGTGATGTAAATCATACGTGCCATCCCAGCAGGGATTGTCAGAGGACAAGGAAGGGTAGGACATGCTCCTGTCTTCCTTCTCTGCTGCATTTAGAAAATCTGAACCTCAGTAAACCTAACTGGCTCCTTAAATGCCCTCGAATTTTACTCCAGATTCCAATTACTCTATTTAAAGAACTCAGCAACTTGTGCCATCATGCTGACTTGCATTAAATCTATCGTTATGCTTCAGTGCTTTATGAAGGGATGTGGCTGAGGCAAGCAAGGCTGCAGTGTTACTATATCAAAACCAGTGTTGTTTTGGTTTCATCAGACAAGTATCATTCTAGTGCTAAAAAACAATAGCTCCTTGAAAGACAATTATTCAGCTTAATGTGTGAGGTGTTAGTTGTTTGTAGTGTAGCTGATCTGAAGTTTTAAAAATATTAACCATATTTTAAGTTATCAGAAGAAGGTAATGCTTGCAGATATATGTGCAGCAGTAGCAAATGCAGGAGGTTTTTCATTCTGAGAAGAATTTTTAAAATTACAGAAGCATTCGTTTAGCATTTAGAGATGCTAACCATTAGAGTAGCTATGGAAGTAACAGAATAGACTTTAGTTTGTGATGGTAAATTAGATTAATAGGGTTAAAATAAGGGTTAAAAATAAGACTTGTTGGCATTAAGCTTCCATGTATCCAAAGAACTTAATGATAATCCCAAATTTCTGTAACATCTAAAATACAGCAGCACCACTTCATTAGCATTATAAGGATTTTAAATGTAACTTGTGCGGGTTTTTTTTCAGTGAGATGTAAAACTCCAACTGGAAATCATTACACTTTTCAGTTACAAGGAGTTTACACCACCTTCTCAGGTAAAATTTTCATATTACTCTTACATAGTAAAGAATAATAATTTTAATAATAACAAATTATTATTATTATTTATTATAATTATTATTAATAATAATAATACTTCCACTTTGTAGGCAATAAAAGAGAGGCACAACTTGGTCACTACAGTTCAGGCAAAGACCTAAAATAATGTAGCCTATTTCAAATGAGAGTATAGACATATGTGAATATTGGCACAAAATGTACCATGAACAGATAAAGAAAATCATTGTAATGTCTTTTTGTTTTGCTTAGTTTTGGGGTTGTGCCTCGAGTAACTCAGCCATCTCAGAAGCATGATTTGGCCTTTGCACCACCTATGAGCAAGGACACCAGGAGTTTGCTTTTAAAAACAAGATTAAAAACTGATTGCCTTGGGTCTGAGTTTCCAAATCAGGGAGAACTTTCTTAGAAGTGTCTGTTAAAATCTTACAAACACCTTTAAAATAAAACCCTACAAAAAAGAAGCCTACACCTACCCCTGAAATTAAGTCCCCCATTTAAGTAAATCATTCTAGCAACAAAATAAAATCATTACTATCTTGGCATCATTGAGAAACCACTTTAAAATATCAAACGAGGGCTTCACGATCCCACTTTGCATTTTTTTCCATATTTTTACAGGGAAGCAAGTGCACRAATGCTGTGACTCATGTTGGTACTGTCACTGCAGAAATTACCACTGTTCCTCAAGCTGTTAAAAGTTTGCTGTTAGAGACAAAATGAAGAGCTTTTTGTCYGAGGAAGAGGAGGGGAGCAGCAGGCGTGCATGCAGCTAGGTGCAAAGAGAAGAGAGTTAGTGGAGTTTACCTGACAGTCTGGCAATCTGGCCCCCTGGCTAGTTGTGAGCCGTGTGGCGGTATGGAGGCAGCAGGCTGCTGACAATCTACAAGAAACTGATAAATTAGACATATATACAGAGAGATTACAGAGCAAGGGGTTAGTAGCGGCAGTACACAGGCTACGCATCTCAGGGAAAGATTTAGTGAGGAATGTGCTCTTGGTGCCTTATCTGACAAAAACACCTTTTTTTCTGATAGCAATGACATTGGCTGYTGCCTTTTTCTCCTTTACAGAAATATTTTTGTTTGTTTTCTCTTAGCATTAGCAAATTTTTGTTTAAAGACAGCAGTACTGGGCAGTATTCAGGATCTGGGTTTAAACCTTTTACCTCTCATTCTGCAGCTTATCATGAAGTTATTTTGCCCATATGAACTATGAAAAGTGTCAATAAAGCTACTCAAAACTTATCCAAGGAACTTATATCCATACAAAAACAGTTTTGTCATCTCATTGCAACATACAGGAAAGAGCTCATAAGAAAATTTTACAATTTCTGAACAGTGCTTGTGAGATTGAGATTTTTTGTAGGAAAAAAAGGAGAACTTGATACAGTGAGTTTCACTGATCTGTCTAGATTATTTTATCAATTCCCTGTTAAAGAAATTTCCACATCAATAACTTGCAAAGCCATATCATGGTTCTTAATTTATTAAATAACAGTAAAGCCAAGAAAACCTTCATTACTATGTTTTTCTGTGACATTCAGAATAAGAAGACAGCTTTAAACTCAGTAATATTTGTGAGGTTTCATGAAAGTAGTTGAACAAGACAACCCTGTTTTGTAGCACATTTRTGTCTACCAGATCTCAGGATTTGCTCATTTTCCCTGCAGCATTCTGGCCTTTCATTCCACTGTCTGTATGATTCATATTGTCACACAACAGAGTCATCAGGGTCTTTTCAAATATTAGAATCGATAGGTGAAATTCTGACCGTATGAAAAACTACTGGAGATTGCTTTTTATCTCCAGCAGAATTTGCAGATCTATCACCCCTCCTGAGTGCTTCAACCTGATTCTCAACCTCTTTGGTGGAATGGGCTTGAACCTTAAAATTGAGACAAGGGAACTTCCYGTACTTGGAAAGAATTTTGTTTTGTTTTGGGTTTTTTTTTCCCCATTGGTTGCTACTTAAAGCTCAACACCARTAATCATTTTTCTTTACAACATACATGTTTTTCAAAACCCCTTTCTATTCTTTGTCTCAGTCAAGTAGAAGAACATGCAAGTAATTTGCTGTCAAGAGTGTTGAAATGGCATCAGGTACCACAGAGCATCACAATTTCATGGCAACACTGAGCACCATATCCACTATTACAACATTTCCCTTTCATACCAGCCCACAGGGCCTCTCCCAAGCTCCTGTGAAGATCTGTGCTGACCTCCAGTGGGTAGAAGCAAGTGTACCAAAATAATTGCCTTCTTCCTGCTTCAGCAAAAAAGAGAAGGGTTTGGACCTATTTTCTAGTACACAGATTAGAAARATACGTGCACAGTTAGTGCTGGCACCGCTGTGTCTGGAAGCAGAAACAGAATAAGAAAGAACACTCTGCCACTCTCATTTAGCAGGATTGTCACTATAGTCCTCAGTGCATCTTTTAGCAGATGAGTGCAAGAATTGATAATATATTTGAGTCATGGATAGAAGGGTCTGTCATTTCAGCACAAAGCTCAATTAAAATCAGAGGTGTCTCAGGAACAGGCTAACTGCAGACAGAAATGACTGCAAAAAAAAAGGAGAAATTAATTAATGCCTTTTTCTAAACAAAATAGTTTGCAGAAGTCCAAAGCAAAGTCATCCCTGACAGCTTATATGAGATAGTCAATGAGGAAAGAAATACAGAACAGAATGYTGTGTGATGAAAAGGTGCAGACAGGTTTCATTAATACAGAAGAAATTGTTCTGACAGGCTTTTCCAGAACAACACCAATGCCTGATTTATGCTCCTATTCTAATATCTCAAACATAGTGCAAATATTTTATGATGCACCTTGATCTGCTACATTTGGCAGAATGCACAAATCRTGAGGCAGATTCTGGGAGGATTATGCAAGCTGGGTGATAACTATTTYGGTGCGAGCACACTCTGTCAACTTTGTGTGAAACACAGTTCTAGCTGGTGTCAGCAAAGCTCCTGCAATCTGCCTCACGTTCACATCAGGAGCAGATCTAGGGATCCACATGCCTTAAGACGATTGAACCATTCTCCTACATCCTCCAGGAGAGAAGCTTCTGAGGATTATGCTAGGGAAGAGCTAAGCAGAATGCATATGGCTTACATAGACACATTGCAAATTCAAAGGAGCTTCTTATCKAGTTATGTCCAAGTAGCTGTGCGAGAGCTAACTTTATTCCTTCTGTATTTAATCCTTTTAAGTATTTTGGAGGATTTATAAAACCCTTCTTTAATGTCATGACAATCATAAAATGACTTCTTTCTACTAAGGAACTCCTGCCTGTATGAAGTAAAGATTTGGTTTTTTTCTGAAATACTCTGCTGAAGGTTAAAAGTTTCAAAAAAGTCTTTCCTGATTCTGTGATCAATGTCACATGCCATAAAGACAAAGTAAGAAAGACATGCTCTCTTTTATTAAAAAAAAATAAAAACTAAAACCACATTGGAAGAATCCTGTCACCTGTATTTTCCAAATCTCAGGGCCTGTCAGTCAAGCTCCAGAGTTTGTCATTTATGTAGAAGGTGCTTGGGGTACAGAGACAAGTTAAACTTTTTGGTGTGTCTTCTGAGACTACTACCAAGAAAACCATTAATATAAAGTTATTAAATACAATCTTATTTCTCCACCATCTTGCTCTGAGGTAGTAAACCAGTTTGGGGCAGGGGATGAGCTGGCTGACCTCAAGTCCTTTTACAATTCCATAAACCTATAACAAAGAAATTAATTTTAGAGATCATTTCAACCACAGATGGCAAAGAGAAGCTGTTGTACACAGRAATTCAAATGCCAGTTTTCACTGAATTCATCAGGACTTGTGTCTGCAGAGTCTTGTGACAGTATCCAATAGCACTTGCCACTGGCTCTGTAGGAGCTTTGAGGATTGACATGTCAGTTCTGTTTCAATTTTCCCATTCCTGGCATTTCAGCCACTTGCACAGCAATGATGTAAAGGGCTCAGAGATTCTCTCKCTCACAGATTAGCCACTGCTGATTTTCCTTTGGAACCTAATGCCTCGTCCTAACCAGGCTAATCAGCTCCTGATGTAAGAGCATTAAAAAAAAAAMCCCAGGCTCAGAGAAACTACAGCTCACAGGAGCACTGGATGTGCTGCTATAAATTATCAGCTGAGAGCAATTCTTACCAAAAGAKTATTTTCCTGTGCTTCCCTTTGGCTCAGCCACAAAAACAACACATTTCCCTTGTGTCACAAGATGTGCTCTGCCCTCCAGCCTGTGAACTGGGTGGCTCTGACCAACACAGGTCTGCTTTGCTTTATTTGTGACTGAGATGGGCTTTGCCTTCTGTTGACATCAGCAATGTCCCCAGTGAAAAATCTGCAGGCAAGCATTTCCAGTCCCACCTGCTCAGARCCCTGCACACTGCAATGAACCTTTCAGCACATTTTGGCTCTCAGTAAATTCCTAATCTCTACACAGTGCTCTCAAACACCAAGACTACCCAAAATCCCAAGGTGAGCATAACATTCTTTTAACTACTTTTAGTGCAGTTAATCAATTAAAAAGGTTTTTTTCCCCTTTYATTTTAAATGGTAAAATTGAGAATCAAACAGCAAACCAATGAGCAGGTATGGTTACATATTTGGCATTGCTGCTATGAAAAACATTGGGAGAAATCYGTTCTTGATAAATTAAAATGTTTATGACAAAATGCAAGATTGAGACTTTTTCAGTCTGTTAAAACAACCCTTTCCTAGCATCCCATTGATCACTTGAGGCCAATTGAAACTCCTACTTTACTAAATAAATGTTTTCAGGCTATCTGACTTTGTGTTACATTATCCAGTATCAATTGAACTTGCTCCACCAGGTTTGAGGAATTTGATAACATGTCTATGAAGCCGTTATTGACAATTTACTTGAAAAGACAAGCTGTCTCCATTAATATGGTAATAGATTGTTTTCTTCCCTGAAAAGTCAATTTAATGGGAAAGACTGAATAGCAATTTATAGCAAGAGTTGAAAGTATTGGGCAAAGAACAGATCAGCTGTGCAGATGCAAAAACATGTTACATCACAGAGCAAGACCTACAAAGACAATAAATTAATCCTCTCTGCTCAGAGGTGAGGAACAAGAAACACTTCCAGACCAAAAGACAAATGTGAGACGTCAAGAAGAATGGGGCAGAGGGTATTAAGATGTTTGCCCTCCTTGCTGAGATTTGTAGAGATGCTTTCAAGCTGCACTTGGATAGGATGAGAAAAGTCCCAAAACTGTTTATATTCAAGGGTGATAAGGACATAAGTTTATACCATTTGATCAGMTGGTTTCACTGATAATTTATCTCTATCTTTCTAATGAATGCCAAGAAAATTCTGACCCTCCTCAAGGCCAAGAGGAACTTCAAGAGGCAATGGTTATCACAAAGAGCAGCTGCTGAGAGGACAGCTGTGACTTACCTTGGGAAAAAGCCACAAACAATGGTACAGGTCAAAGATTAGAAGAGTCTCTCCCTTCTCCTGCTTCCAGGGTCAGTTTGAGTCTGTAAATAACATTTACCTCTGCCCTAGACAGAGCTCCAGCAGATGAGTCTGTCAGCTGAAAATGGACACAGCTCCACATTTCTGCAGGATGCCCCTGGGAGGAGAGGGCTACAGAGGAGCAGCCACGGGGGTTCCATGTGGAGCTTGGCTGCCCTGATTGATCYCAGCTTGCTCAGAGCAGGATTGACTCAGTTTATCCTGGCCTGGGAGCAAAACCAGCAGTGTAGGAGGACTGGCCCTTGTACAGAGCCATTCCAGCAGCCCATGAGAGCCAGGCCCATCCTGGGACAGCTTAGCAGAGTTCACCAGCTGCAGCTTAGCTCCTGYATGTTTTCCTGCACCCACATTAGCTGGGATTTCCCACTGTCTGAATTTTACTGCTGTTCCCATTGAACTGAATGATGGATCATTGGCTGGAGACAGACAAATATGTCAACCAAGTATCATTTTCTTCATGGTTAAGGTGATCTATTATGAAATTCTTATGTTGAGAATGCAAGTACCCAGGTAACTCCCATTTTAAGCTTGCTATTCAGGAAACTTAGTGTATTAGATGGCTTTTGATTGGAGAGGTTGCAACAATTAATTCTTCCATTGCTTATTTCTTTGTCTTCTTAAAAACTATTTGAAGAGTAAGAGATGTGAGCATGCTGCTGAACTCCCATTATTTACCAATACCTATAAATTGTCCAAAGATGTAGTGGGCCAGCCACAGGATGCATCTAAAATCCTCATCTCCTGTCATCTCCCCATGTCCATGTCCTTTTTCCTGCAAAGGAGGCACACGAATATCCCACTGTTTCTGTATTCACAGAATACACAATACCCCCTGCTCCTCTTGGCACTTTAGGACAAGTTTCAGGCAGAGTTAACACAACAGAGAGCTTGATTTTAAAGGCTTCCCAAGAGAAAGTGCAGGTGGGGAATTTAATTGCTATTTTCTTATGGCATTTAGGACAATGCTGTCTCCTGGTGATTCCCACAAACGGGCTCAGGGAGCATCACTAACAAYTTCATGCACTGCCTGGCATGCAGCACAGACAGCCGTGGTTTAGTAGGTCACTGATTCAGTGGCTTTCCAGAACATGTCAGCTTTCCTGGCTATGTTCTAGTGAGTTCTTTCATCTATACAACAGCTACACTATATGGAGTGCTTTCACCTTTCATTTCCTYATTCTGCCTGACTTCACTTGTGTTTTCTTTTTAGACCTGAATTATCCCAAATGTAAAGAGCTGTTCCTCCATGAGACCAGTGTTTCAGTGGTAATGTGCCTGCTAGCTCAAAGTATAGTGATAAAGTTATATCCCAGCCTTGCCTTTTCCTGTAGCTCATATTAATAGCTTTTAAAAAATAAATAATATCTTGTCATTAACTAAATTAGTGAAATGCATTTTTCTCCAGTTACAGGCTCAGAACATTAAGAAGTTTCTGGTCAGCTCTGTAGCCYTTTTCACACTTTATATATCACAATGTGTTTATTTTATTTCTCAAATGGTTTCTGTGAATGCTTTAAATAATTCCTCATTAAATCTACTGAGAAGCTAAATAATGGGTTAGTAAAACAGCAGAAATGAAAATGGCATAAGCTGAAAAATWTATCTTCARTTCCTTTCTTTTACATACATAAAAMGTTCATAAAAAGCACATTTAGAAAGGTCTGATGATTCATGAAACACTCACTAAAAGACACACACATTTTAAACATTTCAAAAGAGGAAAAGAAAGGTCTTAAAACTACATAAATAGTCACACTTTGATCTTCTTGTTTACCATGGAAACATAAGTCAAGGATACATTTCAGGTCACAAAATCATCCATAGCAAAAATACTTGCACTATTATATGGCTAAAGAAGGGCCTGATCCAAAATTTGAAGTCAGTGGGAATGGTAACTTTAGTAGGCTTTGGAAGAAACAGTGTAAGTTACAAGTATGAGGTTCTATGCCCTAAAAAAATGYAGACAGGGAGATACTTACAATCAAGGACACTGGTCTTGTTTAAAAAATTGCTGTGAGCTTACTCCAAACACCACAACATCTCAAAGATCTGCTCTATTAGAGAGCTAAAATATCAACATGTCTAATTTAAACAGACACTCACTTCAGTTTTGCTATTTTATGAGGCAAAAAGCACAATATTGAATATTCCTGTATATCTGATGCCAAAAACCAGCAAGTTATGAAACCACATTAAACCTTGTCATAAAAGAAGATTGAGATGGATGAYTTTTGTTACCAACATTGTAAAGATATTTCAATCTCTGTTTTAGTTAATTGGTAAGACTGGATTCCAAAGCCCAGAATTTTTATAGAAAGCAACAAATATCTGGTAACATGCCTCAAAAATTTGATGTGTCACCTGTGTACCTGTTTAGTTAGAAAAAAACAGAAGTCTAAATAAGACTTCMCTGGAGAACTTCAACAAATGATGCTAATGTGAACCATTCCATCCAGCACAGAGAGAAAAATGTCAATAACCTTTTAATGAAAATAATACAGCAGTAAGGCATGGATTTCACTGCAATCTTTTTTTTATGTTTTATCAGACAAATTAGGGCTTCTATTAAAACAGATTTTATTTTGGAATTGCTTCCTTTATATGGTGAAAAAGAATAAATTAAAAAAATTCAACTTGTAGAACTGCAGTGAATTCATGCCATAATAGCTAAATCATATYGAAGTGGCTAAATTATATTGACCAGCATGAAATGTATGGGATTGGTCTCATAAGTGGCAACTGGAAAGCTAAATGCAAGAGAGGAAAAGCACAGAGTGAAAAGGTCCTGTTCACAGTGGCACCAAGAGGTAAAAGTACATTTAGCCAGCTGACTTCTTCATCAGTTACAGCCTACCAAAGTCCTTGGCAGGGACACTGTTCTTCAAATTCAAAACGGCCTCCACAAGAACAACATGCCATGCTTGAAATGGCATAAACAGGCAATGCTCATTAAGCCCAGCCTAATGAGCATTTCAGAGGCAGGACATGGCCCTGAGAGCAGGAGGATATATACATTTATCTGTATATATGCACTGATACTGCTCCTCGAACGATGAACACATATGCACACAAATATGTCATGGTTACAGAACCCACAGAAAAYAGGACAATGCAGAACAAAAAAGAGAACACAGATAGTAAAAAAGTAAATAATGACTGAAATATCCTTTTTGTGAAGAGCATCATATGCACGTTTAAAAAACCTCCTTACATAAGATTTCCTTTAAAACMTACTAAAAACATATAAAATCCGTTTTTCATGAAGAGCAGATAGATTAGACCAATATTGCATGAGTCTTATAACAGCCAGTAGCCTGCCTGATTGCACAAGCTCAGAGACATCTTGCAGGTACAGGATWATCACCAACACAAGTACATTCTGAGCAAATAAAAATACAACATGCTTTCTCAGAAGAATCTTCCATGGATCTCTAATGAAACAAAGGGTGATTTGTACTCCGACTCAATTTGTGTTGCCACAATGAAGTTCTGGGTTTTTTTAAAAAATAATGGGTCTGAAGAACTTCCATGCTTTGAATTGTGTGGTTGAAGCAAATGAAACTTTCCTGAGGGAATAATTCAGAGCAGACTAGCCTGACTAGATAAATATTATATAGCTGCATATCTTGTAGAGTAGCAGTGGCTTGGTTAACCACCTATCCTGCTTTTCAAGAATAAAGTGTTTTGCTGAATGTAGAGAAAAATCAACATTGTTCAGAACTCAGTATAAAATTATCTAAYTTAAAATCAGCACAGAAAGAGGTATCTGGATCCTAGACATGTTGATTTTCCTCTTTATCAATCTACAAAATTCATTCACAAAGGAGAAGTAAGAAATATTTAAAACTCTTCACTGTGTGACCTGGGCAATCACAAAGATCTACAAAGCACCCTGCTGGCAGAATTAATTTCTGAGCAGATAGTGTTCCTCAAAGGACTTATTCCACAACAATTTTTAAAAGAAACTGTGCTTTCTTCTGTGTTGAGATTTCTAATTGTCCTGCTGTTTCAAAATCGAGAAATGCATTAAAAAGCAAAGTTGAGAATTGAAGTAATGCCTATAGCAGTAAGGCTTAGAAATTTGTGAGGAGCTTTCTGACATTGGCACTTCAGCTCAAAAGCAAAGCTGAAACTGGTTTTGACAAAATAGTCCTAAACAAACTGAAAATGTGCACAGCTAAAGACCTTGAACATAAACTCTTTTCAACATACAAAGAAAGAAGACACAAACCTGCTATCAAAAACGTATTTTCCTAACCTTTACACAGGTACCCCACTCCAGACAGCCTCCAATGGGCAGAGTGGTGTCAGCCTGAAAATCTCTGCTCCTTTTCCCAACCCCTGAATCCAAAAGGGGAGGGTAAGGCAGCTTCTATTCACAATACACCTTTTGAAGATGATTTCCCATATCTTTAACCACCTAAACAAGATGAAGCAGCGAGAAGGGGGAGCCAAAACCAGCAATTTGCTCCAAATGCCAACTTCCACTTAAAGGTTGCTTAAAGAAAAATACAGAAGGAACATGAGCTTCTGACTACAGAAAGAATAATCTTTCATAGAATCTTTCTGAAGGGCACGTCTAAAACACTGCACTTTAAAAAAGCTCAAAATCCAGAAAGAAAAAAWTTTAAAATGGCATGAGAGGGTATTCCTCATCCCTTGAGCCAGGAAGGGTTACTCAACACCTCACCTGGCCTATCAAAAGCCCTTAATTCCCTAAAACACTAAGGGCCACCCTCCTCAGAAGACCCTCTGCTCCTTGTTGTGTTAAATTTATTTGTGCTACATCAAATGGATCAATGCATTCGCAGTTTTCCCTGTTCTTCACATCTTAAACCACTCTCTGTGTAAAGGCAAGTAGCAAAGACAACTCTTAAGCAATTCCCCTCAAGTTCCAGCTTAAAGATTTAGTTATAAAACTTCCTAGGACCTCAGCATTTGGATCATTGACACTTTTTATTTTCATTTTTCTTGTTAGCTTTAAAAAATACTTTCCACCTATAGATGCTGTAAGTTAGCTCTTGGTGACRTTCTTTTGGGATAGAGTTTTTATAAATTCAGTGAAATTTTATGGCAAGAATGCAAGCCAACAAACARGAGCTAGTTATTTGTATCATACTGTGATTCATATTTGATTTGCCTAGAGCATGGAGCTACATCAGAAATCAATCTCAGATTATTTTTTTGGTAAGAGGAGCTGTTACACACTCTTAATTACGTGTGGTAGGTGGTGARTTTAGTGCCTGAGCAGTTGCTGTACTATTCTGTGGCATTCTTTGTGCTGTCTTTATGTGCCACATTAGTCTCTTCTTGTGGGAATTAAATGCCAGGCTGTAAATCACTCTTGAATGACAGCTGAAAAGCAAGCATGCTTTCAGGTTTAATGTGCTTTCAGAAATGAGCAACCCTACAAAATTACCTAATTTGGCAGGTTTGTTTTCTTTTTGACAGATTTTTAGAAGAGCCATTTTATGAACTGGTTTGTAATMATGAGCAACAATAAAATCTAAACACTACAAAAACATAAACTTGGGATTGGAGCAAACTAGCATAGTTCTGTTGAAATATTCATGGTGCTAGCCTGACTTGGGTAAACCAAATATCTGACCTCAGATGGGCTTGGAATTTGAGAGAAATGTGTCACATTTTAAGGCTACTACTTTTCTTTTTTTTCTACTGTAATAAAATAAAATATATACGACTGTGCAAATATCTCTAAAAGGAAAAGGATTGCTCATTATGATCTTACTATCTGTATTCCTTCAAAATATGAAACACTTTACTTTTTACAGTGTTTTCCTGTGTGGGATTTTAAATACCAAGCATAAACAACAGGGAAAGAAGCATCTACAACGTTTTTCTGGAGGGCAGTCCAGTGAAGGAGACTCTCAAGCAGTTTGTTGCTGACTCTGTTAAAGGGACAAGACTGCAGCCACCTGTTACTGTCCTCCTCAAAACCTGTTGGGAAACCTTTTACTTCAGGTACATCTTCTACACAAGGATCTTGATTTAATTTTAAGCTAAAATAACAGAACTTTATATTCAACTTTTGGAATTGCCTTGCTAAAGTATCTGACAGAGGAAAGAGTGATGTCAAGGCAGATAATAGAGGAGACCTTTTTAGCCTTGTTCTTTCCTTGAAGAGGTTGAGAGAACCATATTTCATACTTGGGACTGTGGTATATTTAGACGCACCTAGTGAGTTCATATTGAAGGAGTTTGCATACAACTGCAAAGAAAAGGTCATTTTTCATAGTGTTACACACTGTCAAATGCAGCACTCAGCTTTCTATATGCCCTGACTTTTTCATGTAGTTGGGAAAACAAACACAAACACATCCAAAGGTGGGCTGGAATTGTGCTGGGCACGTACTGGCTGCTTCTGGCTGTCAGAAGAATAAAGACTGGAAAGCGTAAAAACACATGTCAGCAGAACAGAGGTAAAAAAAAAACCAAAACCACACAACAAAGCTAAATGCATGCCATTACCTAGGAGAAATGGAATGTGATACCTTGGAAAAGCACCAAGAGGTATTTTTAGCCCTGAGAGCTATTAGTTCAATCAGAGAGCCCAGATCAAGTTGTGCTGTCACAGATTTGTGTCGGAGGTACCTGCATGCTGACCTAAAGCTGAGGGCACTCAAATGGAAATCAAGCAGGAAATTACAATCTCTTGCTTTGAGAGAGGTTTTCAACTCAGCTGATCTTCCTCTGAAGAGGGCAGCCAAAAAGCAGCCCAGCTCTCCTTCTGCAGGAWTCCAGCAGCAGCTGAAGCAAAGGCAGCCTCTTCTGCCAAGCACTAAATCCAGGAGAAGGTGCAAGAGAAACAGGCACAGCTACTGCACGGGGCTCATGGGGCACAGGAACCTGTCCTGTCTCCCTTTCTACCAACTTCAGCTATTTTGGCTCTTGGTTTCCATCAAACACATTCCCAGTTACAGCCTCCCAGTGCCCACATCACTGGGAGCTAATGAAAGGACAGTGAAGCCCACACATCACATAGGTGAAATATTCTTGTGAATGAACTAGCTCACAAATTTAAAAGAAAGCAACCAAAACCAAACAAAAAAAAAAAAAAAAAAAAAAAAAAAAAAAAAAAAAAAAAAAAAAAAAAAAAAAAAAAAAAAAGCAAAACCTGTTTCCATCTAATGTAGGTTTGATTCAGTCTTACTCCATTCCTGAGGATTTAGCTTCAAGCCAAGCTACACTTTGCTCCACAGTGTTTGAGTCTGGATGCTGCTTTTTTACACCCTCTCTAATGAAGAAGCAGGTGTGGGTTGCTACATTTCTCGCTGCCTTGCTTCACTGCACAAATCATCTGAGAACAGAAGCTCTTTGTGATACAAGGCTTTTAAACATTCTCAATAAAGGCAGCAGAATAACATTCCTCACTGTTCCTTASTTTCAGGAAACAGATAATTAGACAGATGGCAAAAAAATCGTACTTGGTGCATCATTCCTTTMATCTGCTAACAACATGAAGAAATCTTCCAGAAACTGGTAAAAACAATGATGAAAAATTCCCTACTTAATCCTCAACCTGATTCTGACCTGGATCTACCAACACTGGAATCTGAATGCTCAGAAAAATCTCAGGTTTGGACYTGTCAGTCTCACAGGTTGAGACTAAGGCCATTGGATGATATAAAATGCTGACAAATGCATTCAGAAAGCTGTGATTGTTGTAGATTCGTAAAGACAACTGTAACATAAATCAGTGACCCTGTCTCAAGAGTATTTTACTCTAAATAAGTAGAGATGTACCTGAAGTGACAGGTAAGACTCCCGACAAACATAATCTTCTGGACAATTCTACCTTTCAGGCTGCTTTTATTCTTTGGTCTTTGTTACTGGATGAAAAGACTGTCAGTGTTTCTTAAWCTGTGGTCCACTCATCCATGATGTTCCATGAGATATCAGATGCTTCTTTCCCCCCACTCCCACGATTTTCTCTGCAGGAGACAGCTCTTTGATTTATTTACTGCAACACACCCTTGGAAATTGTCTTGTTTAGACTCTCTGCATTTTTACACTTGTCCTCTGAGTGGGTGTTACTTGCATGGCACTACTCAAAGGCAGCTGTGACATTGATGGCACTAGGTGAGAATTATAACTCACTAAAGGGTAGTGCTCAGCTTCCCTGAATAAACATTTACTCGAGCAGAAACTGCTTTGATGGCTTTTAGCTTTCATATTTTCTACTCATGCTTTTTGTACGTAACGTATTTCCAAACAAAGAATTACCACCAAAAAAGATTGTGCACAGTTAAAGGCTAAAGGTTCTGCTCAGGTGCAGAAGAGAAGGAATTATTTGCTGGTCTATCAGGAGAAGAAAGCTATCACACCCTTGAAACGGCATTCCAGTTTTCATTTCCTCCCTGTGCCTCGTTCAAAGTAGCTATTCCATTTTGGCAGGAAATTAGGAGCAAAAGCTTCCTGCAAAGATAAACTTCACAACTCAATTTGTAGAAACTAAGCCTTCTGTGGGTCAAACATCACCCTTTGGAAAACCTGTCTGAATGCTCCAGGGTGAGAAGATGGGTGCTGGGGGGCTCCTGTGCACTGCCAGCCACTCTCTCACTGCTCCTCACACATCTGACTCCTCTGTCCCGTGGGGTTTGTGTCTTCCAGGGGGACTATCAATGCCACCAGCAGGCTAAGCCCCACCCGGGCACAGGGGTGTAGCCTCTGTGGATGCCAGTGGGAYTGCACCCACATGTACCACAGCAGGACTTTCCACACTGCATCTGAAACCAGTTTGGGCTGCCACCAGCAGGATGTCATCTCCTGCCACAGGTGACACAGGAGGAGACATTTTGCTTTTCAAGAAAGTGCCCAAATTAAATTGCATCTGCAGTGCTGGGAGGGTCCCCTGCTCTGCTAACCACTCAGCACCACATGCACCCAAGGAAAAAATGTTTACCTGGTATGGCCACGGTTAACCTTTTTTCCTTGCTGAGACGGTGCCCATGGATGAATTCACTCATGGAAGGGGGGCCCCTCAGAAGATATGATTCTGTGGAGGTGGGATGAGGGGGGGCTCTTAATAAATTCTGGAGGTAGGTCCCTGAAGTCCTGGGATGGCTCTGATCACAAAGGGAAGGTGAGAATAGTCTTGCAGGAGATCCAAGAAAAATACATATGGAAACAAAAGAGTTTTACTTTAATTACCTTTCAAAGCCTCACGAATGACAATATAATCTTAACTTGCTTAACAGACAAAAATCAACTACTGTTGACACCCCATATCATTTCCAGAGCAGGACACCTTGCCTGCACTGGAAATCCTCATTCACCTTAGGGAAGGAGGAGATGAGGCTGGGTTACAACTCAGCACCCTCAACATGTACAAGGCTCCCTGAATGSTCTCTTGGTTTTGCATTGTGATTAGAGCRCACAAGAAAAGGGGATGAYAATCCAGGACTTCTCTAACAGAGTSCTCTTCATCTTYAAAACCATGGAGATGCCCACACCTGCAGAGTWTTGGCAGGGGCAGCCACAAGACAAGAACTCACTGCTTGAACAGCAAAATATTTGCATTGAGTTACGCATTAAGTTACGAATCCCCCTTAAAAAGGTGTCTCCCAAGTAGAAAAATTGACCAGAGTGAACACATCCATATTCTTCTCACACTGATAAAGAACAAGTGAGCACCAGAGCTTAACAAAGAAATGCAGCTTCTTTCATGTTAAGCACTGAAATGCTCATAGACACAACCCAACCCTTTTTTTAATTTCAGATGCTCATTACGGAACGTCTTAAGGAAAACTTAAAGAAAACTTATTAAAGAAAATACATTCACACTTAATATTAAAGACATACAAGATGCACCGAGACACTGACAGAATATAGTTCAAAACACTGTATTCAGGAGAAGGAAATAACAGTGAGTAGGTGGATCAGAACCACATGTTGCCAGGCTTTGAATTTCAYACTCATATCCTCCCCACCTCCTTCTCCCCAGTCAAAGTACAGAAAKAAAAAATAAAAGTAAAAAAAAAAGAATCACTACATTTATAATTCACTGAATGAYTTTAATGCAAGTCTGGCTACTGCACTGTACTGTAAAGATCACTGCATGCATACCTTTTCCTCTGAGTGCCACTGCTGACCAGTAAGTTTGGTTGCTGTGGGCCCTGACTATGCAGGAGGAAAGTGTCTATGCTTGGCACGGTGGCTGATGCCTCCTCACTTACTTTAGGGCTGCCGATCTTGCTCTTTCCCAGCTTGCCTTTGCTGCGTCGGGATTGCTCRTGGTCGAACTCTAAATCCTCCAGCCGCTGGGTGAGGGCAAGTTTTTGCTGGATAGCCATGCGCAGCAGAGAGTTCAGGGTCTTCTTCTCATCCTCCGCAGCCGCCAGCTGCCTCTGCATCTCATCCAGCTGCGTGACGTACTCATCACACCTGGGGAGAAACAAGGCACAAATCTGGGCAAACGGCCCAAGAACCAACTCTACCAGTGAGCACATTCCCAGGCTCCAGTTACAGAGTGGGCCAGACTCAAATCCCAGCTTTTGCTGACCCTAATTCTGGAGGAGGGCAGCCTGAATTCTTCTGTTCCCACTTGGAATAAATTTGGACTTGGATCTCAATGTCAACACTTCMCATCCAGCAAGACAGCCCGTGCCAATATTAGCACAGCCTATGGCAATGTAACATGTTTCTGATGCAGAGAACAAGAAGTTGGAGGGGAAATATGGGACTATTTCCAGTTCAGACCACAAATAACSATTTTAAGTGCTTCTTCTACTACTATTATCATTATGGATAATAATGTCTACCAACTAGAAAATACTGTTTTCTACAGACAGTAATATCCACTTCAAGAAAGTATTTCAAAAGAATACTGCAAGTAGTTTGAACACCTGACACRTGAGATTTTGTGAAATGAGAAACCCTTAGTTATTTACCATTGTTAACCATTTTATACCATGATTACCATTATTTATAGTTGATTAAAAGGACACTACTCAAGAAGMCCCACACCTGGGAGTTATTTCACATTTACTGTTGAATCCTTGGAGGTGTGTTCAGGTGATCATTGCTGTGGTCATCTACTCCTTTTTTAATCCTCAGCCTCTTTTACCCACATGAAAAACTATCWTTTCATTTGCTTTAGTTTTCTGAGAACTAGAACCACCTTTCTTATGATTTTGCRAGATTTAAGACCAAATTCAATGTATTTCTGCTTTAAGTATAATTCCTAAAGTTAACAGGAAAAGCAAGGCATTTCAAAATTGTCTTAAAACACTTTTTCACATGAAATAGCTTCTGTTTGTTAGCAACAGACCATCTAATCACTAAGAACCATGAGCAATAAAAATAAATGTATCCTAGCAATGAGATGATTCACAGATAGCAGTACTGCCTGACCATCAGACATTTATGGTAACATCCAAGGATTTTTCATGTTGAATGATGCAGCTTTCACCAGATCTCCTTCGCATGAGATCTGGGTGAATCTAAGTAGCTTTGCTGTGTAATTGCAATTGTGTAATGGATAAGGATGTACATTTATCAGTATCACTTACAGAAAGCAAGCACAGAAAATTAWTTTTAGTCTTCTTTATCAAAATGTACGATGCAATAAGCCTTTGAATTATTGCAAACTGAGGGATGAAACTAATTTCTCTGAAACTTTAATCTTCCCCTAGGGAAACAGAACCAAAGTGTGCTTGTGTAGTTAGTTATTCTTCACACACAAACACTTTATATATATAGATAGTATTCTCCTTTTGAAATTTCTAAGTCAGATAAGCTTCATCTACAGTTTCAGTATTATCTTTCTCCTACAGGACCTTAATGRTTGTTGCTACCCCATACTTTTACTTGAGTAAAAGACATATTTATGACATGCCATTTGGCTTAAAGCCAACTTGCACACCTGTTTCTGCTCCAAGCCATAAGATGTCTATTGGTGCTTAAGCCAGATTCTTTGCCAGAGACATGAAATCAGCATTCTGAATATTATAGTAATTCCTATTTCAAATTAATTTGCTTCAATATCTGTGTTATCAGAGTTTTAAGGGCTCATTCTTGTAACCAGATGGGACTTGTATCCGTGTCTCTTGTTCTCTCCTGCTTTCCTCTTAGTCCAGGAGACCCTTTGTCTTGGGTTGATTTTATGGTAACACTCTATTCCTATATTCTGTCTGCTTGTTTGMCCAAAATGTCCCTGGGACAAATTTGGCGYCCAATGTGAGCCTTGAGAAAGTGAAGAGAAAAATTGTAATAACTGCATTATGGTTTTAAGTGCTTGGTATTGGGTACAGTTAGAAGTCACCATGCTSTTTGAAGTAATAATGTCATTTTGGTCTCTAGGCCTATTTACCTATCCACATATAGGGACAATTTAGTTCTTTGCATGGAGGTTTTATAGATCAGGGACACAAATTGGAGTTGCTATATTTATAGCTGTGGTAGTGATGATTTATAAAAGTTTAAGAGAGGTACTGGGAGCTTTTGAAAAYTGGTATGCTCTGTTGTTTCTCCATCCTAGTCTTAGTAACCTGTTTTAGGGTTTTATTAGTAAGTACAGCCAGCCTGCTACAGGAAAAGTAGGGGATGATGTTTCCCAGCCCTTCATCTCCTTCTTCCCCTTCAAATCTGGCACATCACCTTTTGAGGATGTCCAGTTTCCCCTAGATGTTAATGCTGCCACTTTCCTGGTGTTTCATCTGGTAAGTTTCCTCTACATGGTCTGCAGCATGTCTAGAATGAGGTCTGAGTTTTCCAGAGGGGCTACATAAACACCTCCCCCATGTGTGGAAAAGTCTGAGTGGTGTGGGATATGGGAGAATATAGGCCAAATACTGAAGCAATTTTCTGAACCAATAGCTTTTAACTTCCCACCTGAAAAAGTTCAGAACCCAGCTGAGGTGGGGAAATACCTGAAAGAGAAGTGCAATGAGAACTGTAAGGAAAAGAAGCTCATTGCAATATGCTGGGCCCTGGCTAATGCTTATCGCACACTGCTCAGTGCAGTAGGGCAGGAGACAGAGCCGGAGGGACCAGGGGACAAGTCAGCAGATACCTCAGTCACTCAGGCTGCAGCTAAACCAGACAATGAGCCTAAGCCAGCAGCAGTTGCCCCTGTCCAGAGAAGGAAACACAAAACCAAATCCATTCGCCCAGTGGATGATGATGGGCAGCCAGTAACCTCACAGCCAGCAGGAGAATCTGAACCAGAAGTTATTGTTGAGTATCTGACCCCAGAAAACATTCATGGCCTAAGGGCAGATTACAAATGACAGCCTAATGAATCGATATTGGGCTGGCTGGTCCGCGTCTGGGACACTGCAGGTGATAATATGATGCTGGATGGTGRTGAAGCGATGCAGTTGGGATCCCTGTCAGGTGATGCAGCTATTGACCAAGGGATGGCAAGGGGGTCTGAACCTCTCAGTCTCTGGGCCCGGCTCCTAAAAAGTGTGAGGGAAAGATACATGTGTGTAGAAGATCTCCAGATACATCAAACCTTGTGGAAGACCACAGAACAAGGGATTAAATGCTTGAGAGAACTGGCAGTGTTGGACATCATTTTCTCAAATCACCAAACAATCAGGAGTCCAGACATGGTAAAATGTACAGAGCTGATGTGGCTAAAACTYRTRCGACTTGGGCCACAAGAATATGCCTCYGCTTTAGCRATGATGAAATGCAAKGAAGGGGATGAGACTGTGCTTGCTGTGGCGAAGAAGCTCCAGGCATATGCAGATACTGTGCATGGYCCAACACMTGCAAGAATCTCAGCTGTGGAAACAWGCCTGTTAGAACACATGCAGRAAATAGAGAACAAGATGGAGGAGAATCATCAGCAACTCMRGRAAGAGGCTAAAGAGARCCTTCTCCAAATCGCATCAGTCCAGACCAGAGGCCCTGTCACCASGAGCRGAYATCCCCCAGCCAGAGAAAGAGGRTGCACTCCAGGAKCAAACCTTTGGTTCTTCCTKCTTGAGYATGGGGAAAACATGAGAAGGTGGGATGGAAAACCAACCTCTGCCCTGGCAGCACGGGWRCRTGAATTGAAGAATGGCAACACYAYGGGAGGAAGCTCYACCAGAAGAGAAGTAGCTCCGSTTTCCCATAACCAAGYKGCCCAGCATAAYGGAAGGYAGAATGACATGTCMAATCCCCTGGAAGGAACCTCTGCAATGTATGCCCAGGGAAGGRATGGCAGCCAGTGCTAGAGGGGCCCYGWYTCTRGCCAGRTAGAGGCARGRGAGAACYGTGCCTTTTGGACTGTGTGGATTCRTTGGCCTGGCACAGCAGAACCACGGGAATAYGAGGCTTTGGTYGACACTGGTGYGCAGTGCACACTCATWCCTTCRYGACATGTGGGGACAGAATCTGTTTCTATTGCTGGCGTGACAGGAGGATCGCAAGACCTGACTCTGGTGGAAGCTGAGGTGAGCCTGACTGGAAAGGAGTGGAGGAAACAYCCCATTGTKACTGGTCCAGAGGCCCCATGCATCCTGGRAATAGACTTTCKCYAAAGTGGGTATTTCAAAGACCCAAAGGGATTCAAGTGGGCCTTTGGAATAGCTGCTGTASAGACAGATGGYATCAAGCAATTARACACCTTGCYTGGGCTGTCYGAAAATCCTTCTGCAGTTGGGCTCCTCAAGGTGGAAGATCAGCRCGTTCCAGTYGCCACCTCGACAGTGCATCKCTGGCMGTACAGAACAAACYGAGATGCTGTGATTCCTATYCATAAGATTATCCGKGAGMTGGAGAGCCAAGGGGTGGTCAGCAARGTCCATTCACCCWTCAACAGCCCCATCTGGCCTGTGCGCAAATGTGAAGGGGAATGGAGATTGACTGTGGACTATCGTGSYKTRAATGAAGTGACCCCACCGCTGAGCRCTGCCGTGCCGGACATGCTGGAGCTCCAGTACGAGCTGGAGTCCAAAGCTGCGAAGTGGTAYGCCACCATTRACATCACCAAYGCSTTCTTCTCCATTCCTCTGGCAGCAGARTGCAGGCCTCAGTTTGCTTTCACCTGGAGGGGTGTGCAGTACACCTGGAACCGGCTGCCCCAGGGGTGGAAGCACAGCCCCACCATCTGCCATGGGTTGATCCAGGCCACACCGGAAAAGGGTGAGGCTCCGGAGCATCTGCAATATATTGATGACATCACTGTGTGAGGGAACACAGCAACAGAAGTATTTGAGTAAGGGGAGAAGATCATCCAGATTCTCCTGAAAGCCGGCTTTGCCATAAAAAGGAACAAAGGGAAGGGACCTACTCGAGAGATCCAGTTCCTTGGGGTAAAGTGGCAAAATGGACGGCGTCAGATCCCCACCGAGGTCATCAATAAGATCACGTCGATGTCTCCACCGACCAGCAAAAAGGAGACACAGGCTTTCCTGGGTGCCATTGGCTTTTGGTGGATGCACATCCCTGAATACAGCCAGATCGTGAGCCCCCTCTACCTGGTGACCCGCAAGAAGAACGATTTCCACTGGGGCCCTGAACAGCAGCAAGCCTTTGCCCAAATCAAGCAGGAAATCGCTCATGCAGTAGCGCTTGGCCCAGTCAGGACAGGACCAGAGGTGAAGAACGTGCTCTATACTGCAGCTGGGAGCAATGGTCTGTCCTGGAGCCTTTGGCAAAAGGTGTCTGGTGAGACTCGAGGCCGGCCACTGGGATTCTGGCGCCGAAGCTACCAAGGGTCTGAGGCAAATTACACCCCAGCAGAGAAGGAGATCTTGGCAGCCTATGAGGGAAGCAATATATATTTGTGTGTCTTTAGGGTTAGTGATTGTATTAGTTTGGGCTTTAAGCTGACAGATATGGAATAAGGAGTGGAATGTCTTGGGTTGATTTCATGATAACACTCTATTCCTATATTCCATCTGCTTGTACGCCCAAAATGTTCCTGTGCCTTTAAATCTGACCTGGAAGAAGGGACAGGGGTGGCTGGGAAGGCAGCGCGGGCAGTTAAAAGCTGGGGCTGCAGTGCAGCTGTTTGCTCTTTGGAGCTCAGCTCAGTGCTGTGGAAGTCCTGCTCCCTGCCTGCAAGGGAGTTACATTGTTGCCGTTTAGCTAGCTCGGATTTGTTAGCTTGGCCAACAGCTCTCCCTGGACTCTAGCTACCCCTTCTACAACTCGCGTGATTTTCTTCTGGAGCAGATCTGCAGGGCTGCGGTCCGAGAACCAGGAGGCAAGTGCCGACCAGCCGAGGGCCAGCAGGGACAAGCCACGGGCACTGCTCCATCTTGTCCTGGAGTCCAGAGAAGCCAAGCCGTCAACACAAAAGCACACCGAGCCCTCTGTTTCATCCACAGTTAGGAGAGGACCAGGTTTTCCACTGTTACCCGAGTAGCCACGTGGACTTTTTCTCTTGTTTTGTTTTGGTTTTTTTCCAGAGACAGGAGCTGTGCCATTTTTTTCTCTGCACCACCTGCTGGGAGGCGGGGGTGGGGGGGGAAGGGGGCGTTCCTGAGTTTTAAAGATCCAGCAGTTACTCAGTTTCTTAAATCTGTGTCCTGTGGGCACCTCGTTTCATCAATAAATTATTTTTCTCTTCACATTCGCCCAAACTCCTGTTTCATATTGGTGGGAAAAAAAATATCAAACTTTTCACTTCAGAGGAAACATTTATCCTCTAACATTTCTCTCTGAAAACATTGTCTCAAACCAATACACCCTTTTTTGTTTCCAGAAATGTTTTCTGTTGAAAAAATTTTAAAGTAACACATGCAGCAATACCACTAGAGGAATGAACTGCCTTGCTTTAATATGCCAAGAAATCAATTTTGGTTTTGGAAAAAGATTGATTTTGCTCAGGCATTAGAAAATGCTCTTGGTATTTGCAAATCTGATTTGCAAAACAGCACAACTGAACAATTAAGAAATGGAAGTGCCATGAAGGTGGATATTATTAAAGCAGTCTTAGACAAACCTGTTATGAACTATATCAAGCTGGCTGGAGAAATCTGGATATCCCAGATGCTGTTAGCTGATCTCATACTTCGAGACAAAACCAATCTCATGAATACATTTTCCTACTGTTCTGATTAATTACASGTCCTTTCTAGAAGTGTCCCGATAAGAACAGCCCCACATGTCTGGTAGCTCACTGCAGTGTTTGGGTGGTTCCAGTCATCTGASCTCTAACATGACTGGAAGTTTCCAATTATTTTTCACAAACACATGATTCATTGTCTCTGGGTTTTGCTGCTCAAGCTTTTTTTGTTTTTTGTTTTATTCGAGAAACACTGTTCAGAAAGGTTAAGCTTAAATCAYCCAAGTAAAGGCCTTAATTAACTTTAGAAACTGCTGAATTAACACCCTCAGATCTCCTCGAATTTTGCAGCAGTGAAGGTTATTCTGTGTAGTAGGAGGTAACTACTGCCTGCAGCTGTAGCACTTCCCTTCACTGAAATATTCCCAGCTATGTACAAGTGTGGGATAAAAGAAGTGTTTCCAATTAAAAAAGAAAAAAAAGTACTGCACATCCACATTGCCTTTCACCCATACGTTTGATAAACATTCATAAAATCTCACAGGAGGAAGAAAAAGGTTAAGGAATCCTAAAACAAAAAGGTTAAGAACTCCTAAGACGACTTCTGGCATGGCAGAGACCATTGCAGGGCTSTGGGATACTCCAGGGGTCTGAAGGGGTCTTTCAGAAGGGTTCAGATAGTAATACCAAAAGTCAGGTTATGTCCTCCCAAGTCAGAACTCTTTCCCAACTTCCCTCTTTCCCCAGGACAGGTTGTAAGCTGCAAACGACTGTTAAATAAACAGCACTSTTTTCTTGCTGTCTGCTGGTCTACTTATAGTCAGAGAAAAGTCAAGGTTTCACCTATTTTTCATTTTTCTCGTCTCAGACACATAAGCCCGCTTATTTTGTATGAACTGATCCAAGAAGCTTATATAGGATTTTAAGGGATTTCTGGTTCCATCTATCCCTCTCRGCTAGGAACGTAAACCAAATACCAAATCAGGCTTATGTGTAATTTAGGTAACATAAATCACAGCAGAGCTTGAGCTAAAACCTGGTGACACTGGCAGTGACAGGTCCCTGCTCTAACCATATAATTGTAATTCTCTTCTGTTCAGAAATGTTTTCTCAGCTCCAGGACCTGTCCATTCTTCCTACTCCCTCTCTTCAGCAYACATTTTTCTTTAAATATTAATCATCAGAACATATTTTGATGGATGAAGACTAAAATCCATGCATGCAGTGTCAGGACTATGGCAATATCAAAGTAATATTTCCTGCATTTTCATATTAAGTATCTCTATTTAGGCTGGGAAAGCAAGCAGTGTAGGGATTCAGTAAAGTTAGCTTCCTGAATGCTTTCAGAATCCTGCTTTAAAAGTAGTTTCTTCTCTCCTTCAGCACAGGACTTTCTCCCACAGGGCAACACCCACTCTAGACTGGAAAMCRAATGTTTTAAATTATTTAATTTTCCCCTGGATAAGTGCTGCTCACTGCTTCACACTCCCACAGCTCCCACCCTGGGTCTGCAACTGAGGGTTAGAGTGAAGGGAAACAACAGGAGGGGCAGGGAAGGCTCTCACTGTTTTCTCTGGGAATACCAGAAGCAGCCCACAACAAAATAAGCAAGTTAAAGATGGCATATGAATCCCACAAAAGAGATTTTATATGCTGTTGCTTTTTTTCCTTAAGAGAGTTGCTTTGGGAAATATTCTTGGCAGGTCCAAAGCACATAAATCCCAGAAAGGAATCACAAGGGTGATGAAAAGGGAAGATGTAAGCTATAGAAATCAGAATCTCAAAGATTTTTGGATTGGGGAGCTGCTCCAGAAGGAAAAATAACAAAAGCAGAGAGACAAGCAGTACAGAAAGACTTTTGAGACCAAGAAGAATTGAAGAAAGAACTTAAGCAGTGAAGGATGAACAAGTGTAAGGAAAACACAGAAAAAGGAAGGGTACTGCATAGGAGAGCTTTGGAGGAAAGTGTCAACTTTGCTGGTCACACCAGGAACAGATGTGCTGTGCTCTCCTTAGAAGGTGTGCTATGACCTCTACCCTGTGCATTTGAGGAAGGAACCATAGAGTTCAGCACCACATGAACATCCACTTGGGGACCAAAATGATGATTTATGGAAAGAGAAAGGATACCGTTCTATCAAACACTATAAGCAACCATTTTCAGGTCTGTAATACAATTCTACTACCAGAGAAATGATCTCCCTATGGTACAAATTCTGGAGTAAGAGTCATGTGATGCACTATAACCATGGAAACCACTGTTTTATTCAGCYAAAGACTAAACAATTGCTTTTTTATGCTGAAGGCTGCTACTGCATGTAATGTTACTGCACAAAAATCTTACAGCCTTGTATTTTCAAATAGATTTCTCTTCTTCAACAGACTTTGAGAGTATATCAGCTCTCTGTCGTTTAAATAAATGCTCTTCCAAATGGACTACTGGGAATGAGTCAATGATTTGACCATTTAGGAAGATTGATTTCATTATAAAGGCCATTAAACTCCATGCCTAAGGAAGAAAAATGAATATTTTACTACAGAAAAATCTATAGGAACATAATCATATGGAAGACCTTGTAGTGAATAATTTTTTGTAACTGCTCAGAAAATACTGGGCAAAACTTAGGTTTGCAAGGGCAGGGATACATTCCATAGGCCATACACTGAGTGTTTAATCACTGCTACATGGAGTTTACCAACAGCAGTAAATTGGGTGGGGTTTATCTCTACTAATATCAGAAATTTATAAACTAAAAATGTGTAACTCAGCAAGTCACACAGAYCCCCTGAAGCTTCACTGCATCCTACACACAAGGCATCTAGAAAAAGTATCTGGAGTGGCATCATTGAAGCCTAATGCCCTTTAATTAACTTCWAAATCTCTGCAAACTACTTTTTACCTCCCATGTTGATGGTTTGTAGCCCATGCAAGACCCTTGTTTGCTTTATGCTCACGATGCTCCAGAGTTATGTGCCTTCCACGAAGTTTTACAGAGTTAGTACATTCCTGTATCTCCTGGAGTAAGGAGCTCGCAAGGAAAGGTCAGCACACTCATTTCCAGCACACACACACACACACACACACAAAACTTTCCTTTCTGGAAGAAAATCTTTAGATGCCAATGAAAACAATCAGGCTACCTTGGTTCACACCACCTGCTGAGCTGGGTCTTCGTTTCCATTATGTCGCTACACGCACTCTTCTGGCGATGGACCTATGATGAATTTGTACACAGCACCAGTGTCAYGACATATAAATGCCCCTTCTCCTTCCTTCCCACTTCTCCCAGCTGTTGCTGCCACTGTCACTAAGCAAAAAAGCACCTTAGAGGGCTGGAAGTGGCGAGATGGCACTGCAGGGAGCACTGAAGAGATGTTGGCATGAGGCAAGAAGGTATCTTATCATTTATGGACTAAAGCACAAACAAGAAATCTGAACTGTGCTTGATCATAAGGGTGGAAAAACATTGGCAAAATAAGAATTTATTGATGAAAACWTTGGATCTTTTGAAAAAATTACTTTTGGGTAACCTTTTACAAAGCAGCTAAGATGAGAAAACACAGTCTTAAGCTGTGCCAGGGGAGGTTTAGGTGGACATTAGGAAGAATTGCTTCACAGAAAGCGTTATAAGTTTTTGGAATGAGCTGCCCAGGGAGGTGGTGGAGTCACTGTCCCTGGGGATGTTTAAGGAAGGCCTGGACATGGCACTCAGTGCCCTGGTCTGGTTGACAAGGTGGTGTTCAGTTTTAAGTTGGACTGAATCCCAGAGGTATTTCCCAACCTAGCTGATTCTGTGTAAAACCAAAATCTCTTCTGAAGAAGATGTGGGAGAAGGAAAGATGAAAGTTGATTAATTACTGTCCTGCCAGAAGGAGCTATGTTACAGAAGATAAGTGAAGCTTTTACAGTGTGAAGGAAAAGATAATAAATTGAACATCACAGTGAGAGAAAATAAGAATTTATGCTGGAGTGGAAAATTACAGTGGCCTTACAATTATTAGCACTGGATTACTGCATAGGCTGGTTGATGAAATAGATTTTACCACTAGTAAGTAATAAATCTCAYTGTAATGAAAACATGAGATTCTGAAGATCATTAACCATACGATAGCTTTACATGACAGAATCGCTGCGTACTTCTGAATGGGAAAATCAGCCACATAAATCCAYTATTTGATTTTCACTTTAAAAAACCCTATAAATGCAAATATGCTGGAGGTACATATTGTCATTTATAACACTTTACTCAAGGTTGTATTGACATTGCTATTCTTCAGCTTTATTTTCCAAGACACGCATCTCAGCGACACTTAAAAGCCTGCAAGTTTTGCACGGTGTGCATTCTAGGACTCATTCACCTTCATCCAGGAAAGCCCTGACAATGCAGAAAATAACTTCACTCCTAAGCTAAGGGTTCTCACTTGGCACACACACATTTACTGTTACACTGCTGGGCCAGATGGTGACACCATTTCCCTTACCTGGTTGCAAACATTGCTCTCAAGGATGAGAAGGTTGCTGCATCTTCCTTCAAAGCCTTCAGTTCATTCCGTAGTTTGGTCATGGTCTCAGTCACCATTGCTTTTTCATTTTCRTATTTATTCTTCAAATTGGCCAATGCCACTTCAGCTGTCTAAAAACACAGAYAAGGATATGTGCTGATGAGACAGATTTGAGAACAGATAAAATCTCCTGCCTGATTTTGGTTTTGATGCCCTTCATTCACACGGTAAAAAAAAAAAAATAAACCCGATCTTCATTGTACTACATCCTTTAACAACTTCTTTTAAGTTGTACTCCGTGAAACRGGAAAAGGAGAAAGCAGCTGAAAGGACAAAGTCCATTTCAAGRGCAACTGGCTACAATTCAGCACCTCAAGTGTCTCTGCAACACTGCAGCTGCATGCAGAGGACTCAGGCAAGTGAGTAAAGTTACTACAGGAGCTGTTACTACRTTGTTAGAGCTGCAATAAACAATCAAGTGTGTCCCCTGGCCACTTTGCAAACAGGACACAGCACCTGAGGCTCATCCTCAGCAGCCAAGTTGTGAATCAACGTGTTTGGCCTCAAGCCTYCTGCTAGCTGAGGCTTTCCTTGGGCACGGGGATGGCCAGGACCTGGCAGCTTAATTTATGTCTGAAGAACTGGCAATGTCTACTGCTGTGCAAAGCAGCATTATCTTGGCAGTTTTAATCACTACATTTTTCATTTAACTGGAAAGTAAGGCCTATTCCTAAATTTTTGCTGCTCCCTTCTTTCTTTGTTCAATTTCATCCATTAAATTTCTTCAATTTACTACTGTACAGCTTTTAATAGTTGCATTTGTCTTATCTTTGCAAGACTTGAACATTCTGTTTTATCCATGAATTCAGCATCATCCTGAAATTATTCAAAATACATGGTTTTATAGACGCTTTACACCTACTGCTGCTTTAAATTTAAACCATTAAAATTTAAAAGAGACATTTAAAATTATTGCCCTTGAATGAGATGAAGAAAAATTTGCTTCYTTGTACATTTACTCAGAGTGTGTCATGGTTGTTTTTTCACTTTGTTTAGTGTATAATGAGTTGCAGCAATTCATACAGGCAATTAATTTCCCCTGTGGATCTTAGGGGCTCTTGAGCCAGCACCAGGGGAGAGAAGTGTAAGAGAACATCAGATTAAAGCAACCAGCAAGGGGACAGGACAAAAGATGGTAAATGGCCAAACAGTTGGAAAGCTATTTTAAACTCAGTTTTCTGAAACTCAATACATTTCCCCCTAACAACGTCTCTTAACAAAAGGACACATTAGWATCTGCTACTAAATTACAACTTTATTCATTTGCGGCTTGTTAAATAGCACCACTAATAACAGCAGTGTTAAAATAATTAGTTTTTTTTAATGGGATACTCACCAATAATATTTTCTTCCTTTCCCACCAATTTACATAAAGAGAACAGATTTTTAAAGGTCAGTAGTAGTAACCACCTCTCATTTAAAATAGATGCATTTTWCCAATCCAAAGTTGAAATCATCAGCAATACATGTAAAATTATCAACCACTGAGGGAGCTATTCAAATCAATTCTGTATTTTTCAGCCTTTCTGATATATGTTTTGGTGCCACGTAGCATGGTGGACACCAGCCTATGTCTTGGGAGGATAAAGCAGAAATCAGCAGCTTTTTGGCTATTTTTAAGCCTTGACCAGAAATGCACACTGATAAATTAACAGTAATTTACTGAAACAGTAATTTACATCACTGAAACTGTGCACAATGATCAGACAGATCATGATCCCTATGTTTTAGTCTGGATGTCAGGGTACGTTAAATGGACATGCAACACTACAGCATGGAAAATCACCTGGAAATACAGTTTACCTGGTGAATGAAAGTAACAGAGAAAGGACTGTGTCAAATCTTCAAACATTTTTTTTTCTTCCTATTAAAGTTTCCCATATAACAAAATACAGAAAACAAAGCATAAATTTCAAATCCTATGGGAAATGCCTCATGGCTCTCCATGTACCAGCTAAGCTGCAGAGAATCTCCCTCCTGAAAGCCTACTAAGCAAAAAATAAATGACCACAAGTGCTCTGCTGGAGAAGCAAATAAAATTAATAACAAATATGGATTTAACAGAAAGAGAAAAAGGGGAACACAAGCTGAGGAAGCTTCTGCTGGAAATTTGGGGGGCCTGAAGAGACAGGAAACTTGCCTGAAGCCTGAATGTGTAATGGAGAGTGAGGCAGAGGATAAAAGGGGAACTCAGCCTCTATATATCAGAGACAATGAAGAGTGTCTGGTCACCTCAGATGTACATCACACTGTGCCAAACTAACAGGGTCAAAATGAACCAAAGCACAGCTTCATATTACTCTTCCTCCAGCACCAGCTCTTGTAGAAATTATTACTATTTGTTCCCCATCTCAGCCAATCTCCAGAATTGTACCTACTGATCCATACATTTATGTGTGAGCTATGTATGTGGTTGTGCCTGGAACCATTTCTGTGGGATAACCTAAATTTAAATAATCTAAAACTGTGCATTCAGAGAATGCTCTGAAAGGAAAGGTGGGGCAAATAAAAGCCTTCATCTCTAAGCAGTGGGAACCAGAGGGAAGCAGATGTCCAGTACCTGGCTTTGTTTTTAACACCTCTTTTGGAAGCATTTATTTTAAAGCTGTGGTAAAGTAAAAAATTCACATCAGAAAAATTACAGAACTTTGTTCCACATAAAAATGCAATCTCTCTACACAAGTAGATGGGGAGCATGAGAAAAAAGATGAAAACATGGGGAAAAAATGAATATTCTTCAGTGAAGTAAATAATGTAATMAGACAGCAGAAGTGCTAATGACACTCTTGTCAGACCAGTCATGCTGAGGAACTGGGCAAATGAGTAGCCAGCTTTGCAGCCAGACATGGGACTGATGGATGTACATGGAGCATTTACTGCACAGAAGAAATCACCTGGAAATGACAGCAGARAGCTCCAGTGGCTGGATTGCAGCAGGGTGTGAAATACCAGCAAGGAAAAGAGAGCTGGGGAACACACAGAGCTCAGCTCCCCTCCCCAAACCCCAGCCCTGGAGGTGAATATGCTGAGGTGAACACACACCCAAGCCCAGGACCTCAGGCACAACCAGAACTAACAGAGTCCTTTCCATCCCATCCATACTGAAAAGATGTTTGCCCAAACTTGTTTGCCTTCACCCTGAAATCCATGAACAAATCTCATTTTCTAAGACAACTTTGTATCCCATTGTGAGTGTGACAAGCAGACCAGCTAAAATAATTGTTAATAAGTATTAAATCCTAAACTGGTAATTGCTTTTATTTTTACTTCATATAAGAACGGAGAAAACTAGTCTGTATTTTTAGAGCATAAGTTAGACATGGTACCAGATCTTTTCATCAAGCCTCACTTTCCCAGCAGTAATTCTACTGTCCTCTGTCTATATAATATAATGGTATTTGTTTATAGATAAGATTCTATATGTCTGGAGTTTTCAAGGTATTTTTTCTTAAGGATATGGGTATTTCAATTATGGAAGCTGGAGACACCATAGTTACTGCTAATGCAGTCATGAAGATCTTGCTGACTCAAACCTGACTCATTGAACTATTTACTTATGAAAACAACTGATCAGCTTTCCAGCAGAACTTCAGGATATTAAATTTCCCTCACAGGCAGCCTTGCTTTCTGATTGCTATTAGAAATCAAAACCAAACCCATTACTGAACTGGTCCTAAAAGTTCCTGCACCATTAATTTGATATTACTTTYCCATTTATGCTACTTGTTAATGTTTACTCTACCAATCTGATGCTGACACAGTAATTTGGGCTATAAAAAAATGGATACACAAGGTAAGGAAGCAAGCCAGCAAGATCTATGTGCCTTGCTTTCTTGAGCAACTCATTTAATAATCCATTTGCATGGACTTAGTTTTGCATCTTCTTAGATCAAATCTTGCTCTCTTTATCCTGATTGAGCTTTTTGTAGTCTGAAATGCTTATTTGGGAATACTACTGGTCATCACTAGACAGCAACTGTGCTTCCCTGGCTAAGGGTGTTTTTTCACTCAAGTACAGTCCAAAATACCAGACCAAGGGAAGGGTCCCACAAAGGAAAAATATTCCTCTTGCTGTCCAGAAACTTAGTCTTTTGAAGGGGAAGACCACAAGAGGATGAATCTTAACTCCTGTTTTTTTGAACATGTGCCAAAACATGAGTTTGGGTCCTGGGATACACCCACTGCTTGAGGCTGGCACATAATAAATCACTCTTCCCCCTCTAACTATAAATTTCTCCTTCCCTTTATATTATTACATCTTTTAGCTTGCAAGTTTGAGGAAGCTGATACCAGGTTTAGATGAACAAGTATTGCAAGTTTCTGTWCCTAGTTGTATAGTTACCAATATCTATGCTGCTATCCAATCAATAAAAAATTAGTTAATTGCAGCTCCTTAGTTCACAAATTTATCTTTTCCATTTCAGYGAGTATGCCTTAGGATAATGCATTATTTCTGACAGCAATAAAAGACTGAGACTGAGACAGATCRTCTGGTAGTAGCAAAAAAGTAAATGATAGCTCTATGCTAATGGGAAAAATCTTTAATTTGGAATCACAGAATGTATACCCACATACATCAATTCCACCTAAATTGCATTTTAATTACACAGAAAATCCACATATGATTGCTCAGAGCTATTATTGCTTAGCTTGAGATGATATTTAATTACTTAAGTTAATATTTAACATGTGTTGTATCAGAAGGAGGGGAAYGCTATGAAAGACTCAATACATGTTGAAATATTGCTGCAATTTAAAAATCCCAGTACCCTAGAAATGCAGTTAGAGATCCAACAATCAATTAAACTTGAAACTGTAACTTCACAATATTTGACTACTGGGAATTCTAACACTGAAATCCCAYCACTGTCATCAGTTAACAGTGTGCCAACCTGTTAACCAGGATTCAAGCCCCCATGTGGTGATCACTGCACTATTTTCAGATGAGAAAAATGCCAGGCAACCCACAACAAAGACACTGTAGATGCAGCCTTTTGCATTCAGATTTAATTCTGGGCTAAAGAAGATGCATCAAAGGAAATAAAACTATTTGTACACTAAATTTAACCTTTTTTTACAGTGTTTTCAGACCTGGAATCTCATTGCATAAAAAGGTATTGATAGATACAGTATGCAAAAAAAGACAGTACTCTCGAAAAACATTAGATGGATTTTTTTTGAGGCATTTGATATCAACTACTATAATTTTCAGCTTCTTTTCATTGGTGCAACATCAGAAAGTGGTTTAATGAATTTCTCTGAAGATGTAAAAAAAATCAACATAATAATTAGAAGGGTTTTATTCTTTTAAATGCACAAGCACACCTCTGAGAAGCTCTCCATATACATTCTATTTTTTTACCAACCCTGGTGATATTAATGGGTTTGTGACAGTATCACAAACATGCCCTGGCAGTAGCTGRTCCCTGCCTACCCCTGTGCTGAGTGAATGGTGCGTGCTGAGAAAAGCAGAACTAAAGTGCTTCAAGAGGAGGCTGGAAGGGGAGGGAACAAAGGTCTTCCCTTGCAGTGATTGAGTGAGAGGCTAAATAACTTGCGAGTAAAACCTCTCCTCYTAAATTCTCCTGGGAAACCTTTTAAGTAACCTGTATAAACAGACCTTCCTGGGTGCTTTATGGGCATCTTACCTGCTTGTTGGCTTTCAGCACAGCTCTCAGGGTGGCGATCTGCTCTCGCTTCGTACTCAGCAGCGATTTCAGCTTCAGGATCTCTTCCATTAAGGCCTCCTTGTCTTTGTCGATCATGGGCGCCAGCTCGCGGGCCGCGGCCCGCTGGCGCGACAGCTGCAGCGACCGATCCACAGCCTTCTGCAAGTGCTTGATTTGGTCCCTTATTATGGCGTTGAGGTTGTAGATGTTCATRGGCTCCTTGCGGATGTCACTGGTGTCAGAGACGGGGGAGGAAGGCGGGGCTGTGATGACAGGAGAAATGGAAGGCGTTTTTGTCGGGCTCTGCTCCTTGCCGGGCTCCGCAGCCTCTTTCGTCACCTGCTCGCTCGGGGGCCTGGATTCCACGGGTGACGCCACCCCCCGCCTGGAGAGTCGYGGGGAAAGGAGGCCTCGAGGGTCGTCGGGTCCCTTCAGGCTCCCGCTGCGGGTGACTCTGCTCTGCCTGTAATAGTCCAACATGACCCTGTTGGGCGTCTCGTTGTTGCACAGGCAGACGTGGTGGTACAGCTGGGCCAGCTCCTCGCTAAACGTCACCAGCTCGTCCTGGGCAGTGTTGAGGGTATTGTGGTTTTCGTTTGCTATGCTCGTCATCCTCTGTAACTCTTTTTCCATGTGGACCATCTTTTCCTGGCTTTCCTTGGTCGACTTCTCCAGGTTCGTCACCTGCTCGTCGTACGTCTGGATTCTGCTCTCATACTTGGCCTTCTCTTCCGTGTAGYTTTCCACGTACTTATTGTATTTCTCCTTTAAGGCTTTGATTTCTGCTTTAAGGTCTATCACCTCAGTCACAGCTACTTTGTATTTACATTCCAGGATYTCCAAGCCGTTGATGTCCACTTCGTAGTCGTGGGCCTCCTCGCCGGAATCTCGGCCCTTCTCRCAGTCGAGCTCCACCTTCAGCTCCTTGTTGCTCTGCAGCCCCCTCATGGCGTTGACGTGCTCGGTGAGCCTGTGGACGCGCTCGTGCTGCTCGGTCAGGGCTCCCTTGGTGTGCTCCAGCTGCGTCTGGGACTCCTGGAGGTTGGCCAGGAGAATGGCCTTCTCTCGCTCCACCTGCAACAGAGGCAGAGTGAGAAACCCAGCATCTCATCCTACTCACCCTGCGGTCACAGCCATCTCTTCCATTCCACCACTGTGTGCAGCTTGAAGGCTTCCAAGAGATTTTAGCTACATACACCTAAACCATAAAACTAATTTATAGAGAGCCATGTAACGCTCAGAGGTTTAGGAAGTCCCAGTCTCTGTTACAATTCCAATATCATGTTGCCCACTGAAGAATTACTACATGTCCGAGCACTGTCTCATCAGCTAGAGTGATGATCCAGGATTTATTAGGACATATGTTCCCTGAACACAGAAACTGCATCACTGTCAACTGTAGGCCATTTCTCAACGCAGTTTGAATTTACATTTTCCATTATAACACTTCTACCAATCTTCCACAATATTCATTTATATCTTTGAAGTGTTGCACATTTTCATTAAGGCAACTGCAGTAAAAAAATTTTTTCCACAGATTAAATAACCTACAGTGTGGAAATGGAACACAGATCAGGACACTGAGCACATGCAGCTCCCAGGACTCCCCATCCTGAACACTTCACTTTAAGTGAAATCCATCTGTTTAGGTYCAAGCCAGGAAAAACCTGATTKGTGGTATAAMTCACAACTTACTGGTTCTGGCCTARTAMGTTTCTTTCCAAATATCCACATAGAAATGTGGATGTTGAGCAATGAAAAGGTCATGAAGGACACCTATAGAGTTTTAATGCACATCAAGTGAACAAGACAAATTTAAAAATTTGATATACTCAGGTATTTGCTACTCATCATAACACCCCTGAATATCTCCCTTATCAAGTTTTAAATGCAACACTCCAACTTTTTTCTTGTGCTTTGTCTGTTCTGAGGTGTGGACTGGGAAGCTAAGGAGGGCTTATGGAGACAGGATCCTTTGATGGGATCCTTCTTCTTCTCATGGTCTTTGCAATAGGACCCTAAGCCTTCCAGGTTTACTGCTCTTCTCTCCCCCAGCAGAGGTATTTCAGCACATGCAGTGAAAATGGTACTCTCTGTTTCCCGTGGTGAGTAGTGGAATTACTAATTCTGAGAATTCAAAGCTTTCGATTCTGAAAAAAAAAGTGAAGAGTCTATCTCTTTAAAGTGTTCCATTTTTGGCCCTACATAGTCTGTGCAGAAGAGGAAAAGAACCACATGTATTTTGGCACCCTTCTCCATTTTTCATTCCCCTATTACTGTCCCAGTATGTCTGCCACCCTATTTGTTGCTCATCCCCCACGTCAGCCCACTCTGATTGAGAAAATCCAAAATAGGGCAAAATTGCCTTTTGCCAAGCACATCTTCTTAAAAGGTGACCACTTTCTACAGATCTCTTGGTCAGGGCTGTCCTGGGGCCCCTCAGAAATCAACTCAGCAGAAGTATCTTCACCAGCTTTCCTGTTTTTTCATCAAGCTGCCTGCTCCAGGTCTGCTCTCCCTAGAACCCTTCAGCTGAACTCTCGTTGTCACCACCTGGTAGGCTTCAATGTTGGTTACACTGCCCTCATCGGATAATGAAGATATTTGTTCCTTCAGGGTAAGGTGAGCAGTGCATGGGCATGAAAAATCTGTATTTTGGCTAATTTAAAGGATCATCTCACCTTACAGTAAGAAATCATAGAGATAATAAAGARGCAGGTATTACACACCAAAGGCAGTTGGCTGATTTTAGTGCAAGGGTTCACTGGGGGCATCTTCACACCAAAGAAGCCAATTCATTGTAGATTGCATGTAAAAAGAATATTTTATTTCTTTTTAATAATATTTATTKATTTATAATAAAGCCTTTCCTCTGAGAAAACACCTGGGTGTTAAAACAGCASAGAGCCTCAGTGCCACCTTAAATTRATCAGATRGAATTGRTCCTGCAGGACTACTAACCYGACYCATTATACCYTATCATGAAGAAAAACTGCAGCAGAGCCATCTTGATGATAATTTCTGTTCTGAACATAAATGAGTTCTGGAAACATACTCCTTTCACATGGAAAGGATTCTTTCCAGAAAAAAAAAACCAAAAAAAAAAACATGCAACTTTTAGAACTCATACATCATCTTGTACAGCAGGCAAAAGGAAATACACAGACCTACTCAATTKTATTCATTCTGGACCAGCAATAATGGATTAAGTTAATCCCCTTCTGTTTAAAATCATAAATACMTGCTCCTACTGCCAAGGGAAAAATCCCAAAGCTCCAGCTCAGKACTGGGCACACCTTTTGCATATTAATGACTCTGCTGTTCCCAAGTATGGTAATGATGTTTTTTGTTCTAGACAAAACTCTTTTTTTCACCACAACAAACTTGTGGAAATTCCAGTTATATTTCAGCCCAGATTTTTTGACACTGGAATTGGTAGTTGCAGTAACAATTTTTATTATCCTAATATGAAAACAAAAGCAGTTCAAAGGTACCTATTTTGTGATGCATGCTTCCCTTCAAAGATTTCAGCTTGAGGAGATTTCCTTTCCAATTTGCATCTATAGTTTGCAATTACGGAAACCAATTTAAACATAGCAATTTATCACCTCACTTTTCTTTTTTTTTTTTTTTTTTTTTTTATTAACAACACCAGAATTTCAGTGATCAATTCCTGGACGAGACTCGAACAAATTAACAGGAAAACTCATCTCAAGAACACCGATTGTCAGCTATAGCATACTTGTCACAGAGGAAACTGAGCTGCAGGACTTTTTATTTTTCTTCCTTTTTTAAGAGAACTTAGATTAAGTTTTCCATGTATGAGACTGGCCTTAGAAAAAAAGAGAAAGCATGACAGTGGAAAGAAGAGGATTCCCAGGCCTTAAAGATGATATCGAGAATTCTTTCCATTGGCCAACAAACAGGAATAGCATAAAGCCTTGAGCTTTCCCAAGAAAATCTTAGAATACGAAAATTTTCAGTATGACATTTGTTACATAGCGGGCATAAACATTGAAAGGGAATAATTGCAATAAAATCTCTCCTAGGGACCAGCAGAACTCATGGAACAGCAGCATCCAAAAGCTGTAGAATTATATCTGCCATACTAAGTGTTTCAATGGAGGTTTCTTTATGATACTGAGGAGTGAAAAAAATTTGCTGCACACACTTAGAAAAAGGCAAATCTAAAAATTCCCTCTCTCCAGAAAAGGAACCTGGTATCCCAAGAAAAAAAAAAAATCCCAAGAAACGGTCAATTCTTTCAGAAACTGTCCTAGTGCAGCCTCTTCAGAGAAAACAAGAGGAACTCATTCTGCGTCTTGAGATATGGCTGAATGAATGGCACATGGCAAAGACACTGTAGAGGAGAAAAAAATTCCAATTTTGTTGAGGATTTATCTCTTGTCAGCTTTTAAAGCTGATTAAGACTCCCAYCTACCACATGGAAAACTTCTGGAGGGATTTTCCACATTTAATTTGTATGACCCAAATCTAATTTGGGTGATGTCAACTGATGCAACTGAACAGAGCAGATGATCACTCTGCACACGTCAGAGTTTTGCAATGAGTCTTTCTAGGAGAAGAAATCAGATTCTTATTGAGGTGTAGTCTTTCTTTTTAAACCAYAAACCATTTAAAAGGATGTAAATGCAGGGGCGACCAGTACTGGCACGGTCATGCTGGGACCCAGCACCAAAAAATATTATGGCTAAAAAATTGTTATAATTTCTTTTGTGGGGTCCTAAGATTCTTCCAAGTGACTGTGAGAAGGCYGCCTCTTTCTTTAAGAGATACAAAATAAACAAGTTTTTAAGTTAGAGAAGGTAAAGACAATTGTAGTATCTTTCAAGTGGAAGTTCATTGAGTCATCAAGCTCAGCATTTAATTTAATAAAATCAACACAAAGCATACCCAAAACAATCCTTTTTTCTTCATTCCTAAGCATCTTTCACTCCAAATTTATATTGAATAAACTTCATTGTAAATTCTGCTTTGAAATACACTGTATTTTGAAATGTGAACATTTCAAAGCATTTCTTCTGAAACTGCTGGTTTAAAACACTGTTTTAAACAGTTTTTAATTTTAATTGTATTTCTGAATCAAAGTATAAGCTGAAAATAAAGTATATACGCACATATAATATGTAAAGGTATATGTACTTAGAGATGCATATTTGTACATATGSATATATATACAAAATATACATACTGTGTACATTTTAATACTGGGAAAGTTTAACGGAATTTTTCACATAAACAAAATTCTAAATTTCAAGCTCTCCCACTTAAATGGCGTATGCTTTGTATCAAAGTTATTGGTGCAAARCACTASATGTCATCCRTGCTCACCATGTCACAGCTCAGATYAAAACTTCTCACAGGAAGTAAATAAAACAACTATTTGCTCTTCAGCAAATAGGACAGACTGCATAGGTATTTGTTGTTCTCCAGCAAGCTCTGAAAACTGGGTTTGCTCTACTCCCAAACCACCTTTTACATTTTAAGCAGTAAAGGGTTCACATTTATTCTCTTTAGAAGAGGCACTTCTCAGAAGGCTGAAGCTAARAAACGCTGGATGTTTCCTTGAGGGTGCCAAAACCCTTCAAGCTGTTGTGGCAGCCGTGATGCTCAACAGCTTGTGCAGCAGGACCCTTTCTCTGCGTGGCACTGCAGCCCTTCTTGCGATGATGTCAACATGGGAGCTGGCAGCTTGAGTTTTTATCTGGCACGCATCCCAGGCTCTCACTGCGGCCGATGCCGGGCTGGGCATGGATGAACAGGGAACAAACGCTGGCTGTTCCGTCCCCAGGCACCCCCTGCAGCCGCGCATCCGCCGGCAYAGCCGGGGACAAGGGCGCTCTGTGACAAACCACACGCCACATGCTCCCAGTGCGTGGTGTTGAGAGGAGCGCTCCTCTCCTTTTGTTCCCTCCTGACAGCGTGCCAAAGCTCGCTCGGGCTGAATTTAATGGCAAAAACTCCCTCTGACTTGCAAGGGAGCATAATCAAGTCTGTAAACACGAATATTTTAGTGATTTTTTTTTTTCCATTTAGCTTTAGTTTTATAGACTCAATAGAATACCTTATTTCACTTGCAATTTCAGGCACATTTACCATTATCAAAGCAGGAAAAAAGGAATGTAGCCTTCTGCAACCCCAGCATCCAGGTCTTTTTCTCCTCTTTCCACTAAATACCTGCTCAGGTCACACTGGCTTTTGTGCACMCAGGTACTCTGTTTACTASGGATATTTCTAGCAAAACCTAGKGAAAGGAATGATCAATGTCTTTATAAACAAATTATGGGGTCTGCTAGTAGATAACGCTAGCTATTGATAGGTGAAAGGAGCAATGGGAGGAACGATAAATTCTATAGGAATTCTGACAATGACACAGACTGTTAATCACTCGAGACAGTGCTAAATCCCTGGACTTGGAGAAAAAGAACAGAGAAACAAAGAATACAATTTTTTTAAAAAGGGGGGAAAGGATGCCCATTACGTGGGGTCTGTATGAGGTGATTCAGGGAGTCTGTATCTCTGAAGTACCTCAGCCAATAAGGAAAAAGAAAGGGAAATGTAGCTGAGAAATTAGGATAAAAAGGAAGCTGTGTCCTCTAACAATTTGAGACACCCCATGGAAATGTCCCATGGCTTTTCCYTTTATTCGAATAAAGTTATGGGACTCCTCTGTCTCCTTTTTAGACATAAAMCTCTGGTGTTTAAAGATTAATTTTCCTAACACTGGATATGAAGAAACACCAAAGCAGAAGTCTGAAAAACATACATATGTGGTCAAGAACATCACTGGGAATAATCACTGCAAAACTAGCAAGAGGGTTCACAGGATGTGTGTTTAAACACTTCAGGACATTAAATTCAGCCCTTACCTGCATGAGCTGCTGCTTCAGYTTCTGTATCTCTGATATGTTGAGCTCACTGAAGAGGTCAGAGACRGGGTGCAGAGATTCTCCTTTCCTACTCGTGGGAGTTCTGTAGTCACCGTTGAGTTTCACGAGCGGCCCGTGGATGTGTCCGTTCATTTTGTCGTCATTGTTGGGTTCACCCCCGTCCTCTGAAAACTTCAACCCATCTACTGATATATTAATATGGTTATTATACATACTGTCATTGAGGTTGATATACTGGGAGAGCTCCTTTCTCAGATTGTTCTTTTGCTCTCTTTCATTTTTTAAAGTTTCCAGAGCTTCCTCCAGCTGATGCTCAGCAATCTCCTTCAGCCGGATGGCATCTTCTAGCTGGCTATTAAGCAACACTGTCTCCTCCTCAAATCGTTTAATCTCATGCTTTAAGCCTTCGTATTCAACCTGAATTAGACAAGACAAAGAACATTCATAATACTAAAACTTGAGTTGTGAAAACCTGCCATTCATCAGCCCTGTTGAGATAGGTGTTAGAGAAACTACGGTTTGGAATGCCAGACATTGCCTGCAGCTGCAGAGAACTGACTGAACAAGAAGGGCAAGTGGAGCTCACTCTGTTAAATACTCCAGTGCTCACTTTTTCAGCATAATCAAGAAATATGAAATCGAGAATCAAGAAATAGAAAACCTCTTTCTGATAATGTATGACAAACAATGTATTYCAAAGGAAAAAGGCTGGTTAGTAGCAGATATCCTGTTCCCAACAGATTTACTATGAATTGCCATAAGCAACGTTGGTATATCATGGTATGTACAGATCTCAGGTTAATGTAGCCTGATTTATGATTTGCAAGTATTCTGAAGATGACTTCATATCTCAATTCTTACTAAATGTAAAGTTACKCAAACAGAGATTCTCTCAAGTACCTTTGTAGTTTTCAAAAAYGTGGATGGAAAGTACAGCATCAGTAGAAGAGCCACAATTCTCTTCTCTGTATTGTACAAGGCTSTGCCTTATCCCAGAGGTATTTAATTGTAAAAAATAAACAGGAATCTGTTTATACAATCAGTTTAAACTCTAAGATACCCCAAAATTGTTAGAGATTTTTAAACTACCAGAAGAATGCAGCAAACAGCCCATTCAGCCTCCCAGAGTCCTTGGACTGTGTGTAGGGATGTCCTTCTGGAGCACACAGGAACCTGAAATGTGTCCCAGTGGGAAAACCCAGCCTAACTTGAAACCAGTTGATCAGCAACACCTAGAAAGTGCAGCAGATCCCCACTGCAGAATGCTTTCCCTTTTTCATCTTCCTTTTCACCACTGGAAAACCCCACAGCAATGAAAAGGAAGAGCTTTGTTTGTAAAGGTCTGGGTCCACATTTGATTAGCACTCCTGATAAAAATTATCACACTTTAATTTTTTTTTTTTTAAATTTAATTCTAATCATGTTCACCATTGGCATCTTAATTTTAAAATGCAGAAAGGTCTCAGTGTCAGGTGAAATAATTTAATAGCTTGGTGAAAGAGGGAAAAGAATACTGAATTTTCACGCTTCCATAAAAAGCCCCAATTTTTTGCAGTTGAGGCTTTTATAAKTCAAGCACATTACTGTGCATTACTATCTGCAATCTTAAGGCATTGTATAGAATTTTTTCATATGTGACATATATGGATTTTTAATCAAACCAAAATAAGGTTCTGTCAAAAATAAAAATATCCACCATTCCTACCAAAGTAGAATATTTATCAAYCTGTCAAAAGTCTTCGACTCATAAACCTTTAGAAAGACAAACTTAAAAACCAAAGCACTGATCTTCAAACACAGAAATTTGGAACATATCAAACAACAAAGAAAGTTCAAAAGTCATATTGGGCATTCTCTAAACAGAAAAGATACATCTATGAGAGTTTCAAATCTACATTTAGCAATTAATATCTTTCCTTACTGAAGGAACAGGTCCATCTGGAAAAATTATGAAATGCAATTAAGTAGCAATGCATATAATTAATGACATGTAAAAAGGCCAAACCCAACAAAACAACCAATACTTTTTCAATTTTAAATCCATATGAGCTAGAGGTTTATATCTCTATGGTTATCTTCTCTTAGACTCTTACTTTGAAAAGCTACAAAAAAACCCCAAGACGTAATGACATTTTAGCACCAAGATTTATAGCATATGGTTTTGCAAATTCAAGCATTAAAGTATAAAAATTCTCTTAAAGTTTTATCTTGTAGATTAAAGTAATTTTAGGAATCACAAGTGCATGGATCTGTGATGCAAAATGACTGATTTTTTAAAGCCATCCAAAATGGGGCAATGCTTTTTCTCTCCACAGACTGTTGGCACTGGGTTTCAGTAAGAATTAAATATTATGACAAATATAAACACTTGCAAACAGATTTTACTTTAGGGGGAAACTAGGACAGTCCATAAAGGGGTCGTTTACTTCTTGAAAATGTGAAAACATTTCCTATGAGGCTGATGAGAAAAAAAATCAGTGCCTCAAAGGAGGAATTTGCTGGCTTGGTAAATAACTCTGACAACAAAGATGATGTGTTATAGATTCCGTTTTGGGAGTGTGAAAGACTAAGTATCTTCATAAATAAGGAAATTATGCACCCATTTCCATCACCTGTGTATTCCCTGCAGCACAGCTCTGTTAAGTGTTTCAGTTGCATTTGTGCTAGAGCTGTAAAAAAGCAGTAAAAGGGAGCTGAAATAGCTCTGCTTATTCCTGCAGGAATAAGGCAACTTTGTGCCCAGGCTGCCATCAGAAACTGTGACAGGGCTGGCTCTTCCAGAGAAACCCCAGGTGCACCAGGCAATAGGGCAGGACACAATCAGGGGCTGCAGTGCAGAGCTGTGACCCTCTGAGAGCAGGGCAGGATGAAGAACAATTATGAGGGTCTGGACAGTGCCTAAATGGCAGAAAGTGTTGCACCATCCAACCTGGATATTTAAATATTGATCATCACAAGTTAACTCTTCTGACAGGTGACCAAATCTCTTTTGCTCAGTTCAAAGGACAGCTGKTCAYTGGRCACTGAGTTCCTGAGGATRKGAAAAGCATAATGSAAAAATATGCAACTCTGKCTCTTTTAATAATTCCCCTGTAATYACAAAGTTCTGCAATGAAATATTCCACCAGAATTTTTCAAACCTGAGGTGAGTGCCTCCCCACATTTCAAAAATGGCCAGTAATACCATTTTAGAATAAATGATCAGCAAAAACCCAACTGAAAAAAACCCCAAACATACAAAGAAACTCTATTGAAATGCTCTGCAGGATCACGTTATAGAAATTGGAGAAAACAGTGCCATTTTACAGTACAGTGCCTTGAATCTTTCAATGCTTACTTGATTCTGTTTCAGTGTGGACACCAGTTTCTGTAAGGTGATGTTTTCTTCTTCCAGCTCCGTGTAGTCCTGCAGCAGTCTCGCCTCTCGGAACTTGTACTCTCGAATCTCATCTTTCATTCGTATCCTCTGCAGTTCCACCATTTCGTTATTCTGACAAGAGAAAACACAAGTACATCACCATTCGTGCACAGCCACTTTCATGCTGAGCACCACCTCAAGMAAAGGCCAAACACAAATTAATCCTGGAACAGAAATGATTTAACAGTGCACTTCAAAACACCATCATCTATTAATTTGAGGCCAAGCAATAATTTCAGGTGGGTGCTGGCAATGCAGAAGTGAGAATGTCTGATAGAGATGCCTGATGAAAGCAGCTTCAAGATTAGATGCTCRTTGAAATAGAAACCCTGGCAAGGCTTTAGCATATCTCATTAGTTTCATTACTCTGCAATATAGCATGACTTAAATAAAATTACCACCTCTCTTCCAGTGAATGATGCGTTCTGCATGTTCTACATTCATACAAAAAATAATCTCCAAAAACWTCTGCTGGGGAGCAAGGTGCACTCGCATTTAGGTCTGCAGGCCCTGGAGAGGCTCCCAGGCAGGCACAGGGTGGAAAGCCTTGTCCAAAGCCTGGCAAACACTCCTGCTGAGTAGGATCACACCCAGCACGCCAGGACAAATGGCACCATTGGCACCATTTTTATTTTTCTGGGCACATGCAGTGCCCAGGCAGCCTTATGAGAGAGAACATGAGGGATCAGTTTCACCAGAAATTGTTTCCATCAGATTCCAGCTCTGACTGCGTTTGACATGAAGAGTCAGGTTATTCTGGAAAGACTCTGCTGACATAACCACGGTGTAAAAGGCACTACAGGAAGCTGGAGGTAACACACAGCTGGAAGGGAACAGTGACCAATACATTTGGCTGGCAGCAACAACCTCCTGCCCTGCTTTGAAAGAAAAGCCTGCATTTGCCTGATTAATAAGCAGATTCAATCACATCTCCTTTCCTGCAGGAGGATCCTGAGCATGGCCAGGAGATGGTGGAGAGACCTGATTGATGGGGCAGAGCCCCCTTGCTGCTGGGCTCTCAGAGAGCACACGTGGCAGGCAGTAAGGAGCTTCTGGAAAAGGTTCCATTGTGGAKGCAGGGCAACCACTGGCCTGATGGCTACCTGAAAAAAAGTCAAATGTTTAAATGCTCAGCAGAAACTCTAGTCAGGGAGCTCTAAATCAATAAATCTGCATCACTCACCCTCGGCATATGAAGGATAAGCCCCCACATTCTGAATTAAGGACAAACAGAACTTTGCTTAGCATCTAGGTTAACTTAACCTAACTTTCTAACTAACTTAACAAACTTAAAACACTTACAAACCTAACAACTTTCTAAAAACGAACATGTTTGGTTAAAGAAAACTAGAAACCACTGCCCTCCTCCTAGCAGTTCATTAGGAAATAAGGAAGCTACCTAATTCCTTAACTGAAAACAACTGAAAAGATTCCCAGTGGCAGAGGAGTCACAGAGCACTAGATAAAAGTAACTCTGTGTAGATTCCTGCATCCATCACTGCCTAATCAACCTCTGACGAAACTGTAAGAGCAGCACCACAGATGATTTCAAAAGGGGAAGGCATTTTATACCCCCAGGCTGCCTTTATGCATTTTGTTTGTGCCAGCACATTCCCAGCTATGGCAGGTGAGGGTGTGTGTGCCAGCCTGAGGCAGGATGGGGCAGCACCCAAAGCACAAATCCACTGTGTCCAGGATAAATGAGCTGCTCTGCAACTCTCCCTGTGTTTGGGGATAAATGAGCAGCTCTGCAACTCTCCCTGTGTTTGGGGATGATCAGCTCAAGAAATGAGCTGGCTGACACCCATCCAGGAGGTCTACCTACACCTCACTGGGGTGACACCAACATCAGCAGCCAGGACAGAGCTGCTCATGACCCAAACTGCCTCTGCCATCAAAGCTGCTGAATGAAGGGAAGGGAACCCCAAAAGGCCAGCTCAGGCAGGGATTGGAGCAACCTGGTCTAGTGGAAGGTATCCCTGGTTCGTGTTTTTAACTCAAACCAGCCTCAGATTCTGTGATTCTAAAAGGGAAGAATGAAAAAGGTGGGCAGAAATGGAGGAAATGAACATGGAATTGTTGCAGAATCCTGATACAGTATTTCCCTGATAGAGCACAAGACAGGTAGTTTGAAAAAGCCTTGAAAATTAATTCTGTGTGTTGTGAGTACTCTTTTGTCTCTCCTGTAATTGCAAAATGCAACAGAAAACATCAGCTATCACCTYGCTGGAGTGCACCATCATTTCTTTAAGAGAGATACCCCATTTCTTCACCATTTTTAACTGCAGTGTCCTGTGTAATCTTGGAGACACAAAYAGAACCATCTATCATTCTGCTCTTCTTGAACATAAATAAACTATTTCTGCAGTGCAGCCCATATTGGTCCTCACTCATGGCATTTCACCAAGGAAGAAACAGCAGGAAAAAGGAAGACTTGCCTGTTAGAGCACTCCATGCCTGCCACAATTCCCATGGCCAGGACCAAGGCYTCTGCTGGAGGGGATCCCACTGCTCTGACACAGCACAGAMCCAACTCAGCACATTACAGAACATRGCATCACCTYTTCAAAGCAAYATAAAATGTGTATTTGTTCACTGCAAAGCCCCTGACAGTTATTCTCCATGCTCCAGATCCCTCCTCCTGCTTGCAAACATCTGCATTATGCTGGCAAACACCCAGCTGCAAAGCTCTCCAGAGCTCTCTGTGCTTCCCAGGAAAGGCAGTGATTCCACACCACAGGACCCAAACCTGGTGTTACTGAGGATTATGAATGAGTTTTGTGGGAACATGCTGAAATTCTACCCTGCTTTTCTTTAYATAAGACCTCTATGTATTTTCTGTAAGTGAACTAGTCCTGAACCTATTAAAAAATATATMTATATTGAGTTTATTCTCTTTTACTGTCAGTATGAAGCACATCTTTGTTTTCATCAAATGCTTTGATTCAATATGTTATCTTCTCACAGTCCTATTGTTATTTTGAACCATTAAAAATACATATTGAACCAATAAAATATGTATTTCTTCAGCAAGATATCTGCCATTTTATAGCAGAGATCTTGCTGTATTGATAGAGGAGCAGCAAGAGGCAAATTTTTTCTTTGGCCTCTTCCGAGAGGACTTGGACTTGTATGAAAAGAATAAGAGAGGATTTAAAAACACAAGGCAAAAGGATTTTGTCAGCAGGGCAGTTATCTATATGAGCCACTAGAGGACAATGTAACCCAAATTATTAGTCAAGTAATCTGTAATTAAACTTTACTACTCATCAAGCACTGAACTTGCAGGACAAAGCAATTGAGCCAGATGCTTTTACCAAGGCACTGCCTCAGGACTTCTTACATTCCCAGAGAGAATTCCCCTGTGAACTATGTACTGGATCTGCAAAAACCAAATTAATCCAAGAGGTGGAGCTGATGACACATGAGTGAAGTTTTAATGGCTGAAAATTATTTTCCATCCCAGCCATCAGCTGAAGGTGGTGCAGTGGCTTCAATGGATTGGTGCCAAAGAAGAAGGAAAAGGCCTTTCAGTGAAACTATAGAAAACAAGAGAGTCCTTGTCAGCATTGCATCTCATTATATGTGAGCACTAATTGTGCAAGATGTCAGCCCCACGGCACCTCTAATGAACATACACATAACGGAGCAGACCATGACAAATGGAGARCAAGAGGCTCAGCCCAGACAAAGTCTGTTCAGGTCACCTATTTACTGGTACTTTGTCACATTTTCAGAATTGTCATATATGAAAAGTGAAACACCTCTMTAGGTTTTGCAGAGGCAAGGACCATGTACTACCAACCATCAACCCTGACAGGCCCTGAGCATGAGTGGAATATTAAATAATCAAATTTTGTACTTCTTAGGAAATTAAATGTAATATATATTGATGTATTATTTTTTATTCAGCATAGACTTTTAAAATGCTGTATTTCATACACTACATGCAGAGTACCTTGTATTAATTGTGTGTGGATACACTGTAAAACATTGTGTAATATCAAATAATTGCAAGTAAGAAGGTACTTTAAAATGAAGGAATGGAAATGGCTAATGTTGAAAACTACGAAAAACCACATGATTTTCATGTCAGAACACTCCCAACTGCCTGCAAAGCCACTTGTGCTTCTATCATTTCRTCTAAAGAAAGCAAACCAGGCAAGGAAGAAACCCCTAAAGCTGAGTACTCTCATCTCCAAGGTGAGAAGTGAACTCTGGCCTCTGGTTTCCTGAACTATGAACAAACTGAATTTATTGGAAAGTGGAAATGTTTTGAAGCCTTGTTTTTAAAGTGAATGCAGTCCCATTAACTATTTTTGTTCCCCACTAAACTGGCATACATAAAGGATTTTCTGTATTTTGCCTAATGGTTTTCATCCCYCAAAATTGTGGAACTAGTGTTTGGGCTTTTTCCATACATTCTGTTCAAACAAATGTTCATTAAGAGATTTCAAGTCCTTACTGCAGCAAAACTGCACTGAAAACCAGCCTTACAATCATCAATTAATTATAAGCCCCAAATTTTCCAGATTAAATCCCTACTTATSTATTGGAAGATGTAAACCATAGCTGATACTGTGTGCAACACTTTAATTTTCATAACTCACAAGAGAGCAAGAGAACAAWGGTAAAATTGTACACTTCCAATTTAATGGCACTGTTTTATAGCTGATGCACACTGAAATCCCATTCGATCTGATGACAGTTTTATTGCACCAGTAGTAAACTGAATATAAGAGAAAGTTTATGCTCARCCTAATATCCATGATCYTAYGTGTTTGTTGACAAGTCTCACTGTAAATTTGTATGTCAGGTTTACTTTATCCTGCAGAGGGAAATAAAAGATGTATTTTTTATGAAGAACAGTAATAGTGATATAGAAAATTCAATTTAACAGGGGGGCTGAGAGCAGAGAATGAAAGTGGCAATAGAAGACAAAACCAAAACAAAACATTTTCTTTACTTGCCATCAAGTGTTTTAAGCCCCCAGAGTCCTGTAGATGAGTCTTAAAGTTTCCCTACCTCATAYACAGGAATACTCAACTTAAACTGAAAGAATGGCATTTTCCATGCATCCATCTAAAAACAAAAAGGGATTTTGTGCATGACTTAATGTGACCTGATCTGGACCTTTTGCAGAATCCTAAACCCAATCCTCCTGATCCATACATGCAGATGCCCAGCTAACCAGGGCTGGAGCATCTCACAGAAAACTATTTTTGCTTCTATGTCAATACACAGATATCTCTACATCCCAAAATAAATTATTTSAAAGATTCTTTTTCATCGCTGTTAGAAGTCTGCATTCTCCTTTTTGATCTGAATTTATCTGATCTCATCCTTCAAAAAGCTTCATTCAGGTGGCTTTATTAGAGTTTATGACACTGTAACTGCTCTAAGCAGCTGTACTGGTATTCTACTTTAAGAACACAAATACAGTTCCTACTGTCTAAACCCAGAAACCACTGACTTTTGAAATGATGTACTATTCTGACATTTCTTAGCTTTGGAAACATCACTCATTGTCTAAAACCCAGGAAAAGCCCCCATGCCATTGTGCACAAGATGTTTTTGAATCTCTGTAGCATAACATAAGTACTTACAATCTTTCCATTCCATTGATTTTTTTACAGAATGACAGCACTATCAAAGGCAAGGATGAAAAAAGCCATATATTTGTTGGCTACAGCACATGGATTAGAAACCAGATCATAATAAAACATGTTTCAAGTTCCTTCACCAGCAGTGGATCTCAAATAAAGCATTTTACAATACATCTAATAATTWAATCATCTGAAATGCTCAATGCATTTAATTGGAATAGCTAAATCTGAAGAAGTAGGGTGAATTGGTATCAAGGGCAATTAAATGGCCCATTTATRTACTTATCACAGAGTTTGAAACCCGTAATATTTAATGTTGTAAATCTTGCTACATATAAATCCCTACAAAGTAGCTATTTTATTGACTTTCATATATGAGTATATATAAAAAGAACTAAGGAATGTTCTGGTAGTTCAGGTATTAAATTTTCCTGCCAAGTATCACAGTCAGAATATTATGATGACTTCTTTATAAGATTATATGAACCACAAACCCGTAATTGTGCATATTATCTGAAAAATAATGGTTTGATTTGACTGCATTTATAGTAATTAATACACTGCCATTAGTGTATTAATTTTACATAATCTCTCAATGTACTAATYATAATTTATAATTAATATCAGCACTCTGTAACAAACACTTTCAAAAACACAAACAAAACATATTCTTCATTCCTTCAAAGAATGAGAAACTTCCCCAAAAAAAACTGAGAGAGAAAATTCAGACCCCAGGGTTACAGCACAGTTCAGTTAATACAATCTTCAGATCCGTGGAATGACATCGTACATGAACATGATCATTGCAAATAGCAAAATATCAATTGGCTGGAAAAAGTTTTTCCACGAGGAGGATATGGTGGATGTCATTTTGTTTAAATTTAAAGCTCTGCTATTCATTTGTCTCCTGCAGCTCTAGAGGCATTAAACACATCTAAGAAGTGGGAGGATTTATTTCCAGGGTCCACAGTGGCTGGATAAAAGAAAGGCAATGACAAATCAGTGCCTTGGAGTGGGCTGATAACACCATCCTGCAAATGCAGCACACCCCACAGTCCATTCAGGCCCAGAATGGCCTCCAGTTTCTCCAGGTACCAGTGGGCAAAGCCATGTTCACCACACGCCCAAGAACAGTTCCACTCCTCCTTACAGAACTGTTTGGATCTTCAAATTAAACTGCTCATCGAGTCTGGCAGGCTGACGTCCCAAAGTCAACCACAACAACCACTGCGCCCCCACTCCTGGRATGCATTTACTGTGAGAGCATCCAGACAGCTCCTCCTGCAATAATCCCGTGATGTTCCTGTTTTAGGACAATCCACATTGCCCATCAGGGATGGCAAGGGAGGGAGGATGCACATGAAAACCAAAGACCTGTCTTAGACCATCTTCCATCACCACCACATCAACACTGCCAAGGCCACCAYTCATCATGTCCCTAAGTGCAACATTTACACATCTTTTAATTACCTCTGGCATTTGTGACTYAATTACTTCTTGAGCAGCTTGTTCCAGKGCTTGACAATCCTTTTGGTGWAYRAATTTTTCCTAATATCCCATGTAAACTACTGGTGCAACTCGAGGCCATTTCTTCTTATCCTATCATTTGTTACTTGGGAGAAGAGCCTGATGCCCACCTGGCTACACCACCCTTTCAGGGAGTTGTAGAAAGCAATAAGGTCTCTCCTGAGCCTACTTTTCTTCAGGTCTGCACTCTCTAAAACAGAGGCTGTTGCCCACTCCACATTACCCAATTACCTCATATCTGGGTGAGTATTATTATAAARATACCAAACCCAAATTGCTCTTGACAATTTCCTTGAGATTAGCTCAAGAAAAAGAAAAAAAAAAGAAAAAGTAAGCGGTGTATCTGGAGCATTTTGGACTGAATGGATTTTTTTTTCCCCAGTTATAACCTTTCCTATTACATTGTCACTCCCTATCCACAATTTAAGAAGCAAACAGCAGTGATTCTACATGACAATGCCTCAAGGCAGGGTTTTTGATGAAGAAGCTGCACAGGCCTTTTCAAGCTCATCAAGAGGCCAAGAGCTGGTTTTAAAGCCTAACTGATCCTAACTCAGGAGAAGCATCTGCCAGTTACATGTATCTCTTTGAGAGSCCATCTGTCAGGTCCAAAATGCCAAATTTCCTTCCAGACCCAAAGGGGCACTGCTACCCAACAAAAGAAAAGTTGTGCTAACAGCACGGGGCTGTGATCAGTTTAAGCTCATCAGTCCCACAGCTGCTGYTCCCAGATCCTGACCCTCCCTTGGGCCAGTGCTACCTTTCACATCATCAGCCAGATCAAGGGCAGCAAGCCAGTCCAGAAAACAAATAAATAAGATAGTTTTAATGGTGGTTACACTCCCTGACTTTGCTGACAGGCTGGACACATGGGCACTGGTGCTAGCAGGAGGTAGGGAATAGGAAAACTTGTCATTTCTAATTTGGATATGCTTGCTGCTCAGCAACAACTGTATGATCTGTTCCAAGTTCCAGAGATGGAAACCCAGCCCCATTGATGTAAACTGTAAAATTAATACAGCCTTCAGCAGGACTAAGATTTCATTGAAATGCTGAGGAGCAGTAAAGTGAATGCCTGAAGTTGGAAAGGAGGAAACAGAAACAATACCAAAGCACCCAAATAAGAGTGGTGAGCTTGACTATTTTGGGTTCCATTATGCTTAGCTGGTATGATAAAACACATCCCTGTTTATTGGCTGTTGCTTTCTTCTGTCTTTGCCTAACTTTAGCTGTCAGGATGATCTCAGAGCTCCCTGGGTAACCTGGCATGCTGGGCAGTGGCTCCATTGCCCCCTGTTTCAGGCACAGAGCTGTCCTCCTTAAACACTTTCCATTCCCCATGGTGACTGTCTCTCCTCCTCAGGACTGCAGCTATTTTAATTACAGATCACTGCCAGCTCAGTCCCTCTATTCCTTACCCCAGTAACGAAGCTGTGCTGCCGAGGGATGCAGATGCCAGCTCAGGGCTCTCAGCTCAGCCTCCCCATCCTGCACCGCCTTCAAAATCTACTCAGGCTCTGCTTTCTCCAATTTGCACACCAAACCAATTTTATAAACACCAGGCAGACACTGCAACATCCATGTCTGTGAGCAAGTGCCTCTGCTCTCCCCTGCCGTGGGAGGGCTGTGCTGTATCACTGGAAAGAGCATGGAAAGATGAGAGAGCTGATGTGCACACCCAGGGCCGGGCAGCAGCACCAATCAATCTGATCCCTGGGACAGTGCAGCTAAATTAGCAGAGGCTGAGTTCAAATTAATCAGCCATGTAACTAATCCTGATCCTCAGCTCACCAAAGATCTTAAAAGTAATAAAAAACGGATCTTTAAGGGGCCCCGTGAGCAACACTTAGTAGTCATTTATCTTTCCCAGGATAGAGGCAACTACATCCATGCTATATCCATCTAATCTCTTGTTAAACACTTCCAAACCTCCCATCACCTTTCCCAGAAACTTTTGCTTTTGCCAGAGACCTATTTTAAATGTCGAATCGAAGCAGAGTCTTTCACACTGAAAGAGGAAAACRGTATTTCTTCTCCTACCCACAGAAGGCAGGAAAATAAATGCATCTGTTCCTTTCTGCAGGAGACTGCCATTTGCCCACTGTGCCCATCTTCAGCCATCTCTGTATCCTCTGCAACCAGAAGAGCAATGAAGAAATGAGGATTCCAGAGAGTTCCCACAACAGCAAAATCTTCAGATGCCCTTGCATGACATACAGGGAAATGGGCAATGAACAACAACAGAAAGTAGATGTTGGGGGGGAAAAAAGAGTAGGAGATCCCAAATAACATTGTATTCCTTYACTGCTCCTCACACTGGATTGGGAGGGGAGAAATACATTGAAAGAAAGAGGAAACCTTTCATTTTCTAGAAAGTAGAGGTAATAAGYAGCTAAAGGATACAAAAAAAAAAGTATTCACAGGTACAAATCTATTTCAAAGGGTCATCTGCTGGCGCATTCTCTATTGTGCTGCAGAGGAGCTGCAAGAGCTCCACATCAAAGGAGCTCCATTAAGCCGTGCTCATCGCAGAGCTCACTTCAACAAAATTATTGCTGCAGATTGTCAGTTGCAGAGATGTTTTAAAAGCTCTGTGAATTTACACCCACCACCCTACCAATGACAACAAGCTCTTTCAAGTTCCCCTTGAAAAATATCAATACAGCATAAAAGGTTGCTGTGAAAAGAGGAACAAGAAGAAAGTTAAACTTCTGTAATTATTCTTCTCCAGATGGGCAGAGGCATGGCATCTTTAAACAAACACATCTGAGCCACAAAATTTAAATATAATTATGTGGCCAAATCTGCCATTATTAAGGGAGAGTACTTCCTCAAAGTCAGAGCAATTGCAGTAATTAAAATCCATGTAACGTTACCCATCTGCTGCAGAAAGCAGCACAGCATCTGCAGCTCATTTGACCTTGTGCAGAGCACCCACCCACCCCCACTAATTCTTCTATGGCACGAGCAGAAACATCAATTCAGAAACAGCAGTTGATTAATATTAAAAAGATGAACATGGCTTGATGAACTGGTGACTTGYTTTCATCAAAGACTTTGGGTTTTTATTTTAGATAATATATTTGAGTGACCTAGGTGGCAAATACAGTCAAAGATAAGTACTTAATCTGTCTGTAAACCACACCTTTTAGGAAAAAAAATTTACACATAATTTTTACTCATTACAACATGCATGGTGATTCATAAATACCAATGCCCACAAAAAAAGATTTGATAAAGCAAATTGCACTAAAGGTTACTTGGATTTATTGATATGGACAGTGAAAATACCTGTACCCAGGAAGTGTGGCTGGAATAGTGTAGTACGCCTAACTGTTCAATATAAATTGGATTGAAACGTGAGCCTGGCTTTTATAATCTGCCCTTTTTAAATTCTAATATAGACTGTAAATTTCACACACTTACTGAAATATATATATATACACATATATATTTCAGTCAACAATAGTAATTTTTACACTGACAGTTTTTTATCTTTTCCTTAAAAGGCTGAGCAAACAAGATTCCTGCTGCGCAGCATACAGGACAGAAATACAGATATAATAYATGACATAAGAACACAGTGCAAGGACTCACTATTAATGCTGCAGTTCTCACAGAGATTGTTGGAGCATGYTGCCTATGGCTGCACAGCCTTAGCATTAAATTATTCCTTTGRGAATTGAATAAACACCGAGTATCATTAACTGCCTGCAATGCATCAAAATGGGGGGGAAAAAGCCATAAAATTCTGTGTTTGCTCAGGGAATAAAATATCAAACAAGTTATGGGATTGCATAGCTATGGACATTATAATTATGTTTAAATCTAATTTTTTTTCTACTGTCTTATATTCCACTTTAAAACCACTGTTTTCCTTCCACCATTTGTTTCTACTGGATTTTCATCCAGCTCATGAGGGGTGTTGATCTGATAGCAGAAACCTTCTGCTAAAACAGATTATTGATATATTAATAAGATTCAGACAAAAGAACTAACAAGAGTCACCCACAAAAAAACCCCTGCAAACAGCCCTTCAGTAACCTAAACATAAATCCACTAAAGCACTGATAGTTTTGAATAAACACCTTGTGGCATGAGTAGGACAGCATGYCATGGCAAATATCAAGTAAATCTGATTATTGTACTACATTATAGTACACGTGAGCAAAGGGACCAGGCAGCTCTCGGGGCTCAGCTGCTGCAAAGTCCCAAGTTCAGCAAGAAAAGGAAGGAGTTTTCTTGTCCTTGCTGAAGCTGCACTCAAGCATCTTGATAAATGAGGAACTACTTTCTTTCCAGATTTGTGAAAATCCAGAAAAACCCATCCATATGAGAAGCAGAGAGGAAAATTCTGAATTCTAAAGACACATTTCACCTGTGCCTCATCTATGTCAATATCAGCATTTCCAGATTCTGATCTCAGCCTTCTCCCAAGCCTTCAAGCCTGCCAGTGACAGCTGGGGGTGCCAGACTGGTCCTGCTGGTGGCCCTGGCAGGCTCAGTGGCCTGGGGAGAGGAGAGCAGTGTGACAGCTTCCCTGCCCAGCCCTCAGCCCTGCCCCGAGGTGTGTGGGGCTGTAAGGACTAGAAATTTCTGGGTATTGCTAAGAAACCTCTGTGGCAGTGAAGGATTGCAGTCCAAAGCTTTAATCGCTCCCTCCCCTTCCCACCATCTCAGCAGACCACTGCTGATTGATAGTTTATGTTCCCTTTGTCTTTTCTCAAACTTATTTTTAACATAAAATACAACAAAACAGTAGAGGATGGCTCCAAATTCATTACAGTTTTCTCAAATTTCCTCTGAGTTTTTAAAGCACTCAGCTATGACCTTGACATAATGAAATTCAGTATCAGTTTTAGCAAACAACTATTTAAATACAAATTTTTCAGTTCTGATTCTGTTGTATGCCCAATGACCTGAGGCAGCACAATTGAACTCAGTTTTACACTGCAAAAAAAGTACAGCAGAATAATCAATGTAATAAAATGACAGCCAATCTCAGGGAGAAAAAGCATCCCACTTGAGCTAGGTCAGAATTTGGACAAGCAACAGGAATAAGATGAAATTTATGAACTCCCCTTCTCTAACTGATCAATATGTTCTGTGTCATACCTACACAGTTGTGGACTATTGTCAGATTTTCCTTCACTGAAATACTGTTACCAGGGAAAACAATCCAGGCTGCAACAATTCCTTGGGCTCTTAAATATGCTGGGTGAGCATATTCCTTATGCTCTTAAATAAGAACCAGAGAATCAGCTTGGCATCTTCCTGATCCTGTGTGCCTCCCTGCAAATACATATTATATTGGTCATGGGATACACAGCACACCTGCACCATGCTCTCTGTGCAGAGTAATGTGGGACATTACCAAATACAAGAGCAGAATGGGAAAAATCCCCCAAACAGAAATTCCGGTGAAATCACCAATTTTGGCAGTGCATTTCCCCTTGTTTAATAGTCCCTACCTTTGATCACATCAAAACTTCCGTAACATCGGTAATTTTTCTTCAGCCTGTACATTAGCTCTTGTGAAAGACAGAAACAAGGAGAAAAAAATAACCCTGCAGCCACATCTGTCTGATCTTTGCCCTCATCCTCCCCCAGTTAATAGAGGCTGCTGAAGATCAAGTGGCCAAACTGCCCCAGTACATGAAATTAAAGTGCTGCCTATTTTAATATTCCACTATTTAATAGGATGGCCATTGCTTTGCAGCACTTTGGTGTCTACTGCAGGAGTGGTGTGCTGCACCAAGCACAGGGAATAGAGCTGAGCTGCTTTAGGAAAAGAAAATCCCCATTAAAAAATCAGAGACATTGATTTTTGCACCTTGGGAGTTACCAAGCCAAAATCCCTGGGTTTCCACAAAGCGTGGGCTTCTTTCTATGTGCAGTTCAAAGCTTGAAGTTTAAGCTAAAAATCCATTTCTGGCCTTGGTCCTCAGCTAACAGGAACCATCACTTTCCCTGCGGACCTTTCCAGCTGTCATCACTAAACAGGAAGCTTTTGAATTCGGCTCTCACATAGCAACAAAAGCACAAGACATCCACCGCTGAATCCTAAATTATTTCCCCCCACACTCTTGAGCCTCTCAGAGATCATGTAAGTTGAGTTTCAGGAGCATCCAGGCAGAATGCAGATGTGCTCTTGGTTATTCACCCAGCACACCATGGYGCTACAGCCACTTCTACCAGGGCCCTTCTATTGTAAATAAATGCAGCATAAAGTCTAAATATTTTCATCAGTCCATCCCATTAAGGGACAGGAGCTGCTGCAGCACTGCTCAGAGAACCTCCTGTTTGACACTGGCCAACCTGGTATTTCATTTAAAAACTGATTTACTACTAGGCCCTCCAGTATCCTAACAAAGAAGGCAGATTTTGAGCAAAACTAAACATCCTTGTTCCAAGCAGWCTTTCATTTTCTTTTTTCTCATTCTCTCAGAGAGGTGTTTGGGTGACCCAGAGAAATGCCAGTAAATATTTTCTCAAATCTAAACATTGTACTAAAAGCTTTTTCTTCATTGATCTGATCTAAACTCAGCAATAAAAACATCCCACCCTGCCTAACATGATTCCATTTTTGGAATCATGTTTTTCCACCAATTTCATTTTTGCTTTACCACTTCTGCTCCTCTTTTTTCCTACTAAAGACTGCCAAAAYGTTTTGTTCTTCTGCCYYTCCAACCTTGACTTCTTATTCACCACTTTTTTCAAAGACATCAGTGTGTTGAACTTGCATCAAATATTAATTTCTCCCCAATAGCTGCCATTTGGGTCAAATGTTGATGAAAAACATACAAATAATGTTTAATAGCTAAATTCAAAGTYGTAAGAAAATGAAAAAGATTGCTAATCTTGCAAGGTGTTCCTTTGCCAAACTTGATCAATAAAATGCATTCACATCTCAAGCTTGACAAATATTTCAAGCTGTTTATTTATTTGCTAAAAAGGAAGAAGATATCACAGCCCAATAACAAAAACCAGAAACAGATGAACAGCAGCAGTCTCTGTCACTGTGCTGTCTGTCTTGTGGATGGAGACAAACCAGCCTCAAATAGTTTTAGTGAACCTCAGGATATCTTGTGGCAACCAAATGCCTTTTTTTAAAAAAACTCTAATATTTCCTCCCAAGCTGTCCCTTCATTATAAGATCATAGGTGAGAATGCATAGTTGAATAWACACAGACCAGTGACAGTGCTAATCCACCCACATTAAAAGCATAAAATGGAAATAGTCAATCATAATATATATATGACATTTGATAGATATCCTATCTTATATTATAATAGGTCTTTTTTTCCTGTTGACAAGGCCCTGAATGTTTGCTTGAGGTGAAGGGTAATAAATCAAAATCAGTCAGAACTTGACTGATCACAAACAAATCTTATTTTTCCTGTACTACAGAACTCCCTTCACGCATTTCACTGAGGTGTCACAGACTGTGAGAAGAGTACCTCATGTCACAAGCATCAGCATCATCTCCTTTCTCCTATACAGAAATCCTAAATCTGACCCAAATCCAGGACAATCAGGGGAAGAACACAGAGAGGAAACTTTCACACATTGTCAGTTTGGTGAGCTTTGAAGGGGATCCTGTGTTTCTGACAAGTGCAGGGCTGGAAGGGATGGGTGAGAGCTCAAGAGATCCCAAAGCCCACATCAGCCTGTGGCACAGCGATTTTCTTGTACTGAAGGTCGAGCACCAACTCTCAGCCAGACTCTGCACAGAGCCCAAGATCTCCCCTTCTCCCAGCCCTGGGMAATGGCTGAGATGGCCCCACTTGTGCCAGGACCCCATATTTCATCACCCCAACATTGGTGCTGAGTGTGAATCGCACTGATAGGGACAGTCAAAGCTCTGGACAAAGCACAGCTCTTCGAAAACACTGAAATGCCACAGTACTTGYTGCAGACAGGAACTATTCATTGTTTTCCAAGGTGAAAGGGGACTGTTTTATATAAGGCAGGCTCCATTACTATGGGCTTTCACAGGAGAACAAAAGCCAGTGATGCAATTTTTCCTGCCTAGAATCTCAATTAGAAACTTGGATTTAGCATTGGTGCACAGCTTTGGAATTAACTGGGAAACGGAACAGAAGAGTTTATGTAGAAGGGATTTCTTCAAGTAAAAAAAAATCTTTCTTTAAAGAGAAGGATAGTTGTAATACCCTATAATTGAATAACAAATGAAAAAGGATGGAAGGTTCTTAAAATACTCCATCAGGGAAAATGCAGAGTGTTGCTAGAAATTTCCATGATTAAGCATAGAGAAACATATGAAAGAAAATTGCTACATGACAGACTCTGGGTCTTCTTTTGCAATGTATAAAGAAGAATCAAACAGATTCATATTAGCCCTGTTAAAAGCTCTTCAATGTCAGGAGCACTGGAAAAAAGATTCCATTTTTGAATTTTGGGTAGGGAAAGCAGTACACTTCAGTTAGTGTTATGAGTAAAAGAATCCCAGGAATTTCTTAGGATTGCAACACAAACTTCCTCCATCATCTTACACAGATCACTAAGTGTCAAAGAAACCAAAAAATGCAAATGCAAATAAATGCAGATTTATTAAAAATGGGTATCTCAATGCCTCAACATCCTAACTAGGGGAAAAAATATTCTCATTATAAAAGAATTTGTACAAATGATACACCTTAAGAATTTAGGGCACGTTTAAAACACTATGCAAATTATTGATTAGCAGTCAACACAATGCATGCATCTATATAGAGAGGTAGGAAATTTGCAAAATAATGTCTTGGTCAAAAAAAAAAAAAAAAAGAGCGTTATTGCAAACAGAATTGATTTCCACAGTATTTTATCTCACATATGAATAAAATAAATGTGTGCTATAAGAACGGACTGGTTAAATTATCTCACCAAGCAGAGGGAACTGAACAGATGGCAGCACCAGGCATCACTAGTCCTCACTTATCAAGATGATCTTTATCATTTCCATAAGATTAGAAAATTACTCACCTATGAAATACCACATTCTGAGGGTGAGGCAAAAAATGCTTTTTTGTTTTCCCTGGAATCAAAGGTTATGGACTRTCTAGCATGATGATGTAAGCATTTCTAAAAGGAAATCCCACAGAGAGATAGTCCAWTTCTGCTAATTTGTGGGCTTTCTTTTGTAAAAACACATTATTCAGAATGAACATGAACTCCATACTCCATAGTCTGCTGGTAGCTACCTCAGTTTTGGTTTCTTTGTAGGCAGGGATTTCTTTTGGAGAAGGTTACCTTGAACTGCACATACACCTTCATCCTGCCCATAAAAAAGATGAATTTAGACCACAGTAAGTGTGCCCAGCCAAAACATGTGTGGCAGCACTTGCAGGGAGCCAATCTCTTAGTCACAGAAGGCAGACTGGGGCTGGTTTTGGGCACTTTCTGCATTTATAAAATTGTTTCTTTCTCCAACCAAAGTACTTTTTCCCAYTGTGTGTTTCATACAAAGCTTCCTTCTTCCTGCCTGTTTATCCCATCCTGCCATATGTTCCAAAGGAGAAAGGTTTTAATTACAGCAGTTCCTGGAGCATTTCCCTGCCTGCAGAGCACAGCAGAGCCTTTTCAGAAAAAAAAAAAAAAATTGGTTTTACCACTATTGTCATTAACAGCTAAAAACTCCGTTTGTGAGCTCCAAGTGCAGTGTGGCAAAAAAATTTGTTCAGTTCTACTGAATGGAAGAGAGAAGCACTGAGGGTTTGTCTGCTTTTTTTCCTTTGACTTAGTGTGGCAGCATGCAAATGGCTTAACAGCACCATGTAGCAATTTTTAGGAGAAATTTTCAAACAATTAGGTAAATATATGCTACACATAGTTCAGCTGATGTCAAAGAGGTAGGGGGAGAAAAGCTTAAGGTCTCAAAAACTTATCCCTCACATTTGAAAAGAAGAAGTCAAGTAAGATCACAGAGTGGAGCAGAGCTTCTCAGGTCTGACCTAGTACCAAGTGAGAAGCTTCTTGGAGTCAGCTGTCTGTACCTTACAGAAAAAAAATCCCTTCCAGGGTAGTTCTTGCAGGGTAAGAAAGTTGGAAATATTTTCTGCGTTGCAGAGATTTATTCCAATGCAAAYCTTGCATTCTTTTTTTTCACAGTAACTGTGAGGTTTCATATGCTTGAGTCAGGGGAAGTGCACAAAGCTGAGGGATGGAGATTTTTCTATAAYGGCAGGAATGCTGGAGGGCATTCTCTGAATAAGGAATTTCTTAACTCAGTTGAAGATGAACATGCCTGAGTTTGACTTCAGGCTCTTTTTACACTAAGAATTGTTAAAATGCGCATATCTGGCCTGGGCAAGGCACAAAATTATTCAAAGTATAAGGCTGTAGAATATACTGGAACACAATAATGCACAGGTAAAGAAAGCAGGAGGGGATGCACAGGAAACATGTTTGAGTTCACAAGAGAAGACACATCTACAGCTCTCCCTTTACTCAGAAACAACAGAGAGTAAGGTATGCAAAAGCCATTTGCTGGCTGGAAAAAAAAAAAAAAAACAAAAACCAAACCCTGGAATCAGCTTCGAATGTTTTTTTCCTCATTAGCTCCTCTTAAAACACAAACTCCAATCCTACTTACCTTACACAGCAGCAACTTTGACAAACCAAGGAAAGCCTAGCATCCCACCAATCCAGAGACAAGGCTCAGATGATACAACCTCTAAATGTTCACCATCCTAATCAAGAAAGATGCTCTGTCAGTGCTTTTGTTTTCCTTTCACATCCATGTCYCCTCATCAYTTAACTGCTGCTTATCCAYTCRYAGAAAAGCCACKTTGGAGCCACAGGAAATTTATCTGYCTCCTCTGGGAGAAAAATCCTCTTCAAATAAGCACCAAGTGCTGCCAGCCAGCTCCTCAACAGCACAAGAACCTCAGCTAGGACCACATTTCTCACAGTCAGTGCCCTCTGGAAGCCCAGCCATGCACAAGGGAACTCAGCACACCCAGACACATCCCATCATCACAGTTAAACCTCTCAGGATAACTATATCTGATTTCACAGAAGGGGTGGGATGTGGCTTAAACTCTGTGACAATGATCTGCGATGAATAAATTGCTTTAAAGGAAGTTTGAGGCCTCTTTTGAGAAAAATTGAGTAGGTAAGTATAGAAACACATTCACCTTGGGAAAACTGCTATTAAAAGAATTTGCTTATTCTTCATCTATCTGCAGAAGTTCTTTAAATAAATGACATTTTTCTCTTTCAGCAAAGCTTCACACTCCAAGGGATGTGAAAATTCTGAAAACTGGTATTGCAATGAACTTGATGTTCAGCTGGCCAATGGCATGAACATCCCACACATCAGCAAGAGCTGCAGCATGGCAGGAAAGGTGAGGGTGAGAAACACTTCATATTACAGGTGCACTTTGCTGAAGGGTCAAATTACTGCTACAGTGCTTATCATTATTTTCTAAAAGTAGCAAAGACTCTGGGAAAACACAAAATAAATTTTCATAATAAATCTATCTCCTGTAAAATATGAAAGTGCTTCCTGAAACAGCCAAACTCAAAATATCTGCTTCATATACAGTCCCTCTCAAACCAAAATGTCTACTTCATATAAAATTTCTCTCAGACCAAATTAATTTTCCCACCCTTGGTTGAACAATAATAGGCTATCAAGGCTCTGCAATAAAATCCCACACGATAAATTGAAAATTACGGCAAGGAAAAAAAAAAAAAAACCTCCATCTAGCTGGAGAACATCCTAGCTGAAAGCACAGGTTCCATCTCTGTATTCATGAGAGAAAGCAACAATAAATCATGCTTAGAAGTTAACCTGACTCTTGCTGAAATAATGAAAGTCTCTAATGGATTACAGACAGGACATGGAAAGAGAAAGGCAGAAGAGGAGAATGCACAGAGCTCCTCACCCCAACAGACTCTGAATTATGTGCTTCAATGGAGGAAGTGACATGTGTGTATTTTACTTTACTGTTGTTTTCACAACCCATTTTTACCACACTGTTTACCACCTTTATAGGGCCTGAACTGTTTTCCAGCTGCAGCACTAGATTTAAAAATAACTTGACCTTGCAGACCTCAGATGGGAAGGATGCTTAGAGCTGCTTCCACTACTACAAGGCACAACTAAGAGAAGTGATTTCCTTATAAAAGCATTTTTAAAAAAATCCCTGTTAAGCATTTTTCTTCAAACATATTTCACAAAAACTGACTATGGTTTTAAGTTTCAGTAATAAGACAAGTATTGCAAGATGGTATAGCTTATAGCAGAATTTAGACAGAAAAGAAACAGTCGTGGCTGATTTCATTAAGCTGGGCATGTAATAAAGAAGAAACAAGCCCATTTTGTTTTCAGTGTCTTGATCTTGCTTAAAACTCCTGAAGAAGAGGTCAGTGCAATATGATATGAAAAACAGAATGATAAACCAGTCTTTGCATTTGCTTCTTGATGGAAAGAAAGATTATCTCTCCAGTTCACTCTGAGTTATTGTCACGATTTTTAATGAAGTGACAACAGAGATGAAAACCATCTCCAATATATTTGCAGTCTTGCAAATGGAAAGCAAGGAGCTTTCCAGTTGCAGTCAAAAACAATTTTTGCAACTATCCTGCCTTTAAATACATGATCATGGCCCTTTCTGCCTCAAGACACAGAATTAGAAAGGCTGTAGCASTGGTTATTCTGGCTGTGCAAAGAATCAGTATCTTTGATATTTCTGAATGCAGCTAGGAATAAAAATGTAGATTATGGTAGGGGAACTTCAGAGCTTCATTTTGTAACATGCATTCAGTGGGTATGAAAAGGAAATATGATTCCCCAAATTATACAGTAAAAGAATGACTGATTTATATAAATGTTGCTGAAGCGGAATTGGTAGTTGATTTGCCTTGCCCTGCTGATGGCTGCAGTGAGAAATTAGGTATGCATGCATTGCGTTCCTGAAAATTGGTCCTTAGCTCACCCCAAGAAATCCACAGCCTGAACTCAGCACCAGGCAGGTGAAGCAGCTGCCCTGTGTTAGAGCTGACCTCAAAACAAGAGATATTTACTATTGATAATAAGCTAAAAGAAGGCTTTCTTAAACAGAAAAACCAGCTAGGTTCAATATTTCTTATTTCAAAGACCCACCTTTCTTTTTTCTTCCTAATACACCAAAATTTTTCACTTTTTAAACTTCAAAACATGCACTGTTGTTATTTCTTTCCCTTGAAGATGTTAGTATCATTTCAAGTGGATTAACAGTATAGAAGTGTTTTTAAATTCTGCTAGCATTTTAAGTTCAATTTCACTTATAGCCGATAAAGTGATTTATTTTAAAGCAGCGTTATGGCAGTTATGACTCTGGCATAAAGCTCCATCTCACAACAAATTTGGTTGGAAGGAATTAGGTAGTCAGGTTAAGAGGAAGAAAGAGTAAGTCACAATTTCTAAATGGCAAGAAAAGTGGTAATAGAAAACTCATTTTTTAAGCATTTGCAATGGATAAAAACATAATGCAAAATAAAATAAAATAAAAAAAAAAAACAACCTTGAAAGCTACCAAAGGGCTGACTTCAAATCACCACTAACATTTGTAAAGCACTGGCAAACCAAGTTGCATGAAAAGCAGCTGTACACACGAGCCATCAAACCTAAAATACTCTGATGATGACCCAAAGACCTTCAATAAAATTAATATCAAAACCACACCAATCATATAAATCTACATCTATGGCTATGTTTTATCTGGTTAACAATTTACTATGTAGTACAGTGGCAGAGGGAATTGCTGCCAAAATAAGGTGAGCTCCAACTCTACAAAGAGCCTACAAACATCCTGCAAAGGAGTCTGCAGATCCAGTCCTTCTTCCTCACTGCATTTATGTCTTGGAGAACAAACCAAGGCCATCCTTCTCCTTTTAGATTTCTGGAGCAAGCCAAGGCAGAATCAGCTTAGGAAACCTTGTTGCTGACTTGATATAGACAAAAATATTGAGATTTTTCCTTTAACATATTCCTATTTATTTGAAAACAATCGCTGTCCATACCTATTTTCTAGAATTTTTTACTTTTTCATCCCAGCTTTTCTCATGTGTCTCTCTGTGTGCATTATCTGAGAGGGGCAGACAGTCATGGCATGTGAGAAGCTGTTTGTGAAAGAAACACTCTCCTTCCTCCACACTGACCGCAGCTTTGCCCTTGCCATTTTCATCACATCCAGCTACTAAGCAAAGAACCAGAATCCTGTATCTTCTCACTGCTTTGTGCTGCTACTTCCCTTGGGAAAATAAGACCCAAGGGAATGTGAGCAACAAAAACCCTGCATAACGAGCCAAACCTCAGAGTGTTGCAGTTGTGTGCAGCATTGCCTCTGGATGCCCTTTTCGTGACTACATGTGCAGGACTGGTGGGATGTGACCCATTTTTAACCCACCTCACTCTGAGCTGACACTGCAATGCCACAGCCACTCTTCACAGACAGTTCACAGTGAATATCAGAGCAGACATCCCAACCATTTGAAAAATCAGAGCTCTACCATGATGCCTTCAAGSCACATTTAGCACACACCGTGCTTCAGGAGGAGAGGAAAGGCCACACAGGCAGAATGAATGAGCACTGAAGACAAAAACTGCATTCATATCTATCCTACCTATCTGATGGAGTTTTTTTTAACAATAACATCATAGAAGCAGACAAGCTCTGATTATGTATGAGCATCTGCACGTACACATCTAAAACATTTGCCAGCAAAAGTGCATTTCTMTCAATGCTGAAGCTTAGGAGTGGATTTGACCATCACAATGAAAGGGTGATAACACTGTCTGACCTCTGCCTGACTTGCTGCCCACCTCCTGGATGCTGACTGGCACTGACTGCTGAGAATAACTAAAAATAACCAGCTTGTCTCGTGTATTGTAATAAGGGCAAAGGGAGAAAAAGAGGCGGCATATTTGAGGCTCTTGTTGCTCACCCTTCTGTCACCTTCCTCTTACAAATTTTCCCCTTGAGAACAGAGTTTGTTGCAGAAAGGACAATTARTACAGATGGTGGGAGCCAAGAACTTATTAATGATTTCATACCARTGACAAACTGGTAATGAGTTTGAGGTTTTGAGGCAGAGGGAAGAGAGGAATTGAAGAGAGGAACCTGCTCCACAGAGGACCATATTTAAGGATGGCATCACGTTGCCACACACAATGGACTTTAGTTTTGTAAAACATAGTCTGAATAAACCCAAATGAAAAAAAGCACAAACATATAAATCCCAAAAATGCTGACTTTTCTTATTTTTTCAGGGTTTCATGGGGTTTGCTTCTTTTTATTTGTTTAGTGGAGGGTTTTTGCCAATAATCTCTTTAGAAGTTGCTAACTACCCAAAGACATAATTTAGATGTGTTTTGCTCCATCTCACTCTGATTGCACCTCACAAATCATGCACTTCTGGGGTCAGGTCACAGGCAATGCTTCATGTCCTGGCAGCCAAGACATACGCCCAGGAAAAGGTAAATCCCATTTTCCAAAATTACCTAGTAAATCCCAGAAGAAACCCTTACAAATAAATCAGTATTGATTAAAAGACAAGAAAAATAAATAGACTGAAAATAAATGGGGGTTTTGAACAAATAAGAGCAGATGTTGAAGCTCAAGCACCTTGGCTGGTAATTATTGTCTMTGTGTGATTAGCACACGATTTTCCCTCAAGGTCCAAGTACTAATCACAGCTCCAGTAGAAATCATTAGATTTTTCAGTTTTGCTTGTTGGATCTCATTTCTGAACCAATGACCAGTCAATGCCACCCAATCTGTACTGCTTAATAATGTGCAAAAATTTAGGAGGGAAGGAAAACAGGCAGTGATGCATCCACATGCAGGGAACAGGAGAAGATCAACAACAGCAGGAACAATTAGGCAGGGCTGCAATGCATGTGAGGATTCCCAGAAGAGAAATGTGGTCACACCTCTCGCATTGATGGCTGGGAATACATCAAAATTCCAGTTCTGTAACCCCAATGAGATCCYAATGAGTACTGAAGCCATAAAACATTCAACAATTGCCAGGCACCTTCTAACACTGAATGACTGGGAAGAACAACATTAGTCTCTCAGAGAAGCTTTAACTATATATTTTTTTTTTAAATTGGAAACTGCTCAGGATATTTAACAAAAATAAATAAATCAAAGGAAATTAATTGGCACTGGGAAAACAAACTTTCTCCCTTTCATTGTTTAATATTCTTTATCAGTGACATGTCACCAAAATTTATGCTCCATTTGCTTGTGCACTCAGGCAGTGAGGACTTTCAGCAAAAAWTTTTCCTTCTCCTTATGTCTTTACTTTATCTGGAAGGCTGCTTAAGCTTCTGGACTCAAGTTTCAGAAAGTCTGGCACCCAGGGTGTTCTTGCTTTCCCACTTAATCCCAGGCAAATGAATGAAGTCACAAGGTACAAGTCAACACAAGTCCTGGGCTCTTGCTCCTCAGAGCCCAGATCACATTGCAAGGATTCTGTAAAAATTGGCAACACAGCTAATCCCAGCACTGCCAAAAACCATCTTATTCCACACCACTTCAACAGACAAAAGCCCAAGTTATTTTTAGCCAGCAAATTAATACTGAAAAGAATGAGTCAGCACAAGCAGTTCTTAAGAGGGCTTCCTCATCTAGAAACAAAAGCAAGGCAGAGAAGTTAGGTATTTAAAAATGTGGAGGCCACCAAAAAAACAAACAAAAAAAATTGACAGATTAAGAGAGCTGCTAGCCCAATATCTAAGCAGTGTGTGATACCTGGGAAGGAGGGATGTTACATGAAGATGCTTTCCCTGGCATCCCCTACCTGGGCATTGGATCTTCAGGCATCTGATGGCTCAATACTCCACAAAATTTGCCTTGCCCTTTCCTAAACCCAGCTAAAACCTCTGGCTTCCAGAGCTGTCCTCTCAGCATGTGCTCACCCAACACTCTGCACAAGGGGAGACATAAAGGGCTTGGAAACACAAATAAGGGGTCATTCTTTCAAAGAMCTTATGTAAGAACCAGCACTGCCAGATCCCGATTTGATTAATTACTGCCCAGAGATTACCAAGTGCAGCTGAAAGTGCACCCTCTTTCATTTTCTATTTGAGGCCCCTTTTCTGAAAGAAAGAGCTGGGAATTTGAGTATTTTTAATAAAGGGGWTTGTATTTATGCAACAGTCCTTTGGTTATGCTCCATTATCCCACTTGGCCTTTTTTTGACCTCCCTAGTGTCCATTGTTTGACTCTATTCCCAGCAGAGCTAAATGCCTGAACCTTGCCAAAGAAAACAGTGTCATGAATGTGTCAAATTACAAATTTCCATCCAAAGTCGTGGTTTTGGGCTCATTAAAAGGAAAAACAACCACTCAAAGATGCTTTYGGTGGCTTGCAGGTATATTGAGGGTAAGAACAGCAGAATAACAAGATGAAGATCACCCTGAGAAAACAGTGCCACAACAAAATGGATTTATCCTGAACTCTTGACCTTCCAGTTAGTGCTTACCAAGAGCATGACCTTGGAAAAACAAACAACTCATGAGTGATTACAGCAATTTAAGACTATAAACCACATTTCAGGAAAACAAAAGGTGAATCTTACCACAGCCACCTTTGGTTTCACCTGAGTGGCTTGGTGGCCAAATTGAGAAGCAAGAACCCAAAATGTTTGGTGGTAACAAACATTGGTGGAAGATGAAGTTGAATTACAGATTTGTAATTAAATTTTTGTCTGTTAATAAGCAGACCCAGAAGCAGTCAACAGTGGTCCTGCTGGCTGCACTCAAAGCTCTTTCTCTGACAGATAGAGAGTACACCCATCAATTTCACAGCATGAAGAGAGATTTGGTAGGATTACAAGTCACAGCTTGTTCAATTTTTCTGTCTCCAAGCTGGCTACAGCTTCTTTTCAGGATATTGTAAAGAGTGATAAGGGCCCCTCTGAACCTTCATTTCTCCAGGCTCAACACCACAGCTCCCGAGGCTGCTCCTCATAGGACTTGTGCTCCAGATCCTTCTCCAGCTCCATTTCCCTTCTCTGGACTATCTCCAGCCCCACAATGTCCTTCTTGACATGTTTTTCATGACCTAGAACTGGACACGGCACTTGAGGTGTTGCCTCACCAGTGCCCAGTACAGAGGCACAATCACTGCCCTGGCCCTGCTGGCCACAGAGTTGCTGGTGCAGGCCATGGCACCCCTGGCCTTGTTGCCCACCTGGGCACTCACTGGCCCATGTTCAGCTGCTGCCACCAGCACCCCCAGGGTTTTTCCACCAGGCAGCTCTCCAGCCGCTGCCTTTCAACCCTGCAGTGAGGCATGGGGCTCTTGTGGCCCAAGTGCAGGACCCAGCACTTTGCCTTGTTGAACCCTCATTCCATTATCCTCAGCCCAYCAATCCAGCCTGTCCAGATCCCTCTGAAGARCYTCCCTGCTCTCCAGGAGATCAACATTTCTGCCCAGCTTGGGGCTGTCTGCAAMCTGACTGAGGGTGCCCTCGATCCCCTGGTCCTGGCCACRATATAAAGCCATTGTTGCAAGTGTCACCATAGATTAGCAAGCAGATAAGTATTTGTAATGCAAGCTTTCTTCAGCTGGTGAAGGTGCCAAAGCAAGCGTCCATTCTGGAATAGACTGGGTGGGATAAGGCTGTTGATGCAGCCACTGGAAAGGACAGGACAATACCACAAAGGAGCAGACCAGATCATGAAAGGATGCTGCATGGTCAGAGCCAACACTGCAGTCCTTCAAATCCCTTCACCAGAACACAACTACAGGCTCTCTATTCTGTGCATGAAGAAAATTAGACAACTACTAGAAAAGTGGGCTAACAAAATAAAAGAGAGTTCAYTGGCTTTGCCACTACAGCCAAGCAGCAGAAAGGTGCTTCTTGCAGTACATAATTCCCAGCAGCAATTTCTCTCCCAGACTTCACTTTTTTGTCTTTTTTCAATGCAGAATTGGTAAAAGTCACCTCACTTGGTTAGCTGGCATTACCTCTCTCCAAGAGGCCACCAGCCATGGGAGATGGAGCCTGCAGACCCCACTCWCTCTGAGGGATGGAGACAGCCCTTGCTGAGAGCAGCCACCTCAAAGAGGAGAGATTGGGTTCAGGTCTCTGCCCCAATTAATACTTAAGTATTTCTCACCAAACATTAATTGAAATAGGGACGAGAACTTGTTCCCTATTCCCATAGGAATGATTTAGCCTTGAGGCTGCAGCTGCCTCAATCCCACTCTCCCTGACCCACAAAATGCTCATCAGTGTGGAACAGCTTCACCTGAAGGAACAAAGAGCCTGACAACTGACTGCCAGGGTGCTTTCTTCWGAGAAAGAAGCAGATTCACAAATCCTAGGACAGAGAATAAACTGAAGCCCCAAACCTCACCTCAATCACAGAAACAGGGAGTGAGAGGACATCACTGGGTGAGGAGTCAGCTGGGAAACATTTCCTTGGAAGATCCCAGCAGCATCTACAGCAATGCTCAACACTGTCAGACCTCAGGCCAAGACAGACCTTCAGASAGACTGAAAATTCTACAAAAGGTGGAAACCTAAACAGTTGGTTACATCATGACAGGGTATTGACTACGTATGTTTTCACATTTCAAGGTTTTAGACTTTACTCAAAATCGTAAAATGAGCCGAAAGATTATTTTTTCAGAGTGAAAAACTATAATTTCTAAATAGGAAATAATAATTTAGAATTTAAACAAYATTTAATAAAGAAACTCCAGTTCTTAATATATAATTTTTTAGATAAAAGTCAACTTGAAGATGACGACTKTAAATTTTTTCTGGTTTTCAAACATTAGTTCCCCTCAAAAAAATCCAAGCTACCATACATTTTCTGATTAGCATGAAGTGCAAGATTTTTGTGCTGCTGGAGTGAATAAATCTTTAGGTATGGATTTCAAGGGCAGCAGGGCTGCACAACTCGACCTTAGACATTTTTTCACTTGCTTTCAGCAGATAAAACATCACTAATTTGTATTTTTTTCTTTCCACCCACTCTTCCATTGCCCTCATTCCTGGTTTTGCCCTCCAGAAGCCCAGGTGTGTGCTGCTCCCATGGCCCATGAACACTGTCATCTCCCTGTTCATTTGTTATCTCATGGACTGCAGGTACACAGGTGCTGATTTGTTTCTGCAATCCCTGCAGTGACTTTTAGCAAAGAGCCTATGAGTTTTAACCATTTTTTTCCTGTCACTCTCCTTTTCACTACTCAATGTGAAGAAAGAGCTGTTCCATACCTGCCAGCCCCTTCAGACAGAAAGACATTCACCCCAAACAACTCCTCAGCCTAGTCTCTCTCATAACACCTACAAAACTCAAACTGTACCATCACCCTTCATCTCCATTTCCTACAGTCTCACCTGCTTCATCTTTGTCTCATTCTCTTTGCCACCTGTTTTCACTCAGATGCCCAGCTCCAAGGTATGCAGCCTTCCCATGATGGAGGAGCATCTCCCATATGGAGATTTCCTATCCATGGACGTGGAGAGCTTTCTCCAACGTCTGAGCTGGTCATCTGTGCTTWCATAACCACCTCTGTCAGTTATCAGCTTCTTAAGGTGGTGATTTCATCTTTATGCATCTACAAAGAGCTTATGGTTGCCATTAAAAAAAAAAAAAAAAGATTTTTCAGTGGCACACAATGAAAAAAAGTTATTCATCTCCCAACTATAAAACAGTGCTTTTAAACAGGAAAAAACCTGACGCTATAAAATTAGAAAAGGATAAAAGGTAGTATTTTTGATTTTTCTTTAAAAAATAGTTCATTAATATTTATAATAAATGCAGGCAATTCATATGCTGTTGGAAAAGGTCTGCCACCAAGAAGATTTTAGGACAGGATTTTCCGATAAGTAGATAAAAAATAATTTTAAAATATTAATATTAAATATTTAAAATTTCTTTTTTTGTTAACCACTGCAACAGAAATTGCAAATTATGATTGATAGATGATCCTAACAATCATAATGATCTCTCCATACAGAGACACCATCTCCCTAAGCTATGTGATGCCTAACAAACAGACTTTGTAAATCTGGTCTCTAACTGCTAAAATATTATCTCTCTGGCCTCATTTTAAAAATCTATACATTTTTGGTTCAAATTAACCCTCCTGCATTCCCTATCTGAGGTCTTGGTGGGRGAAAAAAAAATATACCAGCTTTCCAAAAAGTGTATTTTATTTAGTTAAACGATAGTTAATAACATTCCTATCCAAGACTCTAGGGATTTTTATTATGTCAACAATAAAGCTGCTGGTGTTTTACTCTTTTATTTATTTTCACATGGAGTAGAAAGCACATGCGCAGAGATTCCTGGCTCATCATTCCCCATCACCATGAAGCACATGATCAAGTTCTTAAAAAACACATCTTTTTCTAGATGTGAGTACTAAACTGAAATCAGTTTGGTTTTGCAGTCTGATATCCATAATCTCCAGAGACATAAACCTGATATATTCCCTTTTGTGGCAAGGGAGATCCAGGTCAAGCTGCCCTGCAGGCATCAGCTGTGACTGCAAGGCAGATTCTTGCTAAAATGCATGAATTTTTAAATTCCAGGGCTATGGAATTCCCACGATTCCTAAAAGTCATCAACATTCATGCCAGTGTATTCTGATGGCTCACAAAATGCTCATACACATTCATATGAGTATGGATCTCTGTGCAAATTCAGAGAGCAGAATGTATTCATGAGATAACTCCCACAATAGGCTGGAGAGCAGAGAAGCACTGAGTGCATTATTTAGGAATTAATACCAATAACAGGGGTCATTTCTTGAAAATCTACCTTTCAGCCTTCAGCATCCTAAGTGGCTGAGCACACGGATAACTACCACACATTTCTGCCATCCACGCAAAAACAYTATTCCCAGAACCACACAGCACTTATGCAAACCTTTAAAATAAGACTGAAGGTGAAAAGAATTATTTGTTTGTTTGTTTAGTTTATAAGATGTCTTATTAAGGCTTAAAGCATTTTTTCTTGGCGTGGGCAGTGAGAGGAAAGGACAGGATACAATCAGGTAACTTCTGTCCAGAATCTACCAATCTCTCTTTGCATCACTCAGTACAGAAACCCACATGGAGATCATCTTCATTTCTTTCATCTTTTCTCTAATTAGCTTTCCAAATTTACTGCCTAAAGAGACAAATTGCTTCCTCATTGTAGCAATCCACCCACAGCAGTGTCTAATTCTGGCTTTGACCCAAAACATACCAGACACTTCTTACTTTTTTTCCCTCACCTTTGTAGCTGTGAAAATTTGGAGTAAGTTTAGTCTCCTYTTCTGCTTGCATGAGGCAGAACCAAGCAGACAAAATTGATAAACACTTACAGGAGAAGGTCTTCTCATTTCAGCAGGCACTTGGACATCACAGCCACAGGATGAAGGGGGATACCAGGATGGGCATAAGGGGAGGACTCCTTTGAGCACAAGGTGAAATACCAGCGTAATTCAGTGTGAAAAGATCACTAAGACCCCAAAGTGGGTGTCAATCACCTGCTATCCCTTATTATTAKTATTCAAGTAATTAATCATAATAACCTGTGCTGTAATGAACTGACTGCACTAATCCCATTTATGTTTAAGCACACTGATTGTAGCAACACAAAAGTTCAGCATAGTCAAGGACTTGATATCAGCGTACAAGTCATCTTAATAACAATCAGTTAGTTTATCAGCCTTGTTTTTATTCAAGTAAATTCCTTTATTGCACTTTAATTAACTACTATGGCTTGTTTCTATTTAGCATTAGAGCAGGAAATAATTGCAGCTGGGGGTTACTATTATCTCCAAGGAAACAAGGACAATCAATATCCCAGGGAGGACAGGTACTGAAACTGCCTCCTGAACAAATTGCAGATCAATAACCATGCTAGAAAATGGAAGGAGGATCTGCACTTGAAGGAATCCCCAGAAGACCCTAGAGGAAAAGAACYGAGTACAAAGAAAAACTTGTATTTTCTCTAACTTGGTTGTTCATTTGTGACTGAACCCCAAATCATCAGGACCTGTGAGCTAAACCAAAGAGGTAGGAGTGTCAGCAGATGGGTGTCTGCCACCAAGAAGATTTTAGGACAGGATTTTCAGATAAGTAGATAAAAAATAAATTTAAAATATTAATATATTAATAATTAAAATTTGATTTTTTATTAACCACTGCAACAGAAATTACAACCACACATTTTAACTGGAACTTATGAATAAATGGGATGTTTGTACTTCTTACTAAAACCCGATCTGTACCAATTCCAGCACAATAATTAAATAAGAATGTTCAGTGAGAATAAATGACTCAGGTCCATGGATAGCCTGTTCCAGGGCTTTCTGTAGGTCAAAGGATGCCATTCCATTCAGCTTCAGAAAACATGGTAATCATTAATACCAACAAATTAATGCATTGAACAATCACTTTCCAGAATCACCTAGGAAATATTTCCTCCAGCAGCTGTACAGTGGGGATAATCCCTACGTCTGAGCATTCCTGAGGAACGCAGGGAAGATGTGGGCTTATTTCCAAATGCTGCCAACCCCCTGCATGTAGTTGTTCTGCTACATTCTGTAACTTCCACATTCCAAGGGAAAAAAAGCAAGTTAYTAAATATTACTGAATTCTCCATCAAAATCATCAAATGTCTCATATGGCCAATGACTACATTTGACTTCCTTACTGTTAGCCATTTTCTAAACATGAGCATGCATTTTAATTTTGCTTTACAGCAGAAGAAAACCAGTGACAGCTCCATTTAATTCTAGGCAATCCAGAAGACCTGAAAAATTATGTAAATGCTGAGAAAGAGAAGAGCTGCATGAAATCAGAAGTGTGCAGAAAATGTGTTCATGTAAAATTTGGTACTATAACATAAAACACAAAATGCTAAGGGTGCCTAGGAAGTTATAGCATTCTGAATTGGGTTTTATTAAATTTTAGGGTGGTGACAGTGGTGAAAAATAGTAAGAATTATATTTTCTCCTTTCTAAATTACAGCCTTCCCAGGCCATGTGCTCTATGGGAGATCACAGGCTGGGAGGTGAGCATTTTTGCTTCTTGTAATATTTTCCATATTCTTCACAGCCACGTTATCCACGATGCCCCAAGGAAATTCAGCCCCATTTACCTCTTTCAAGTCTTGGACAATAGCAGTGAGCCTCTCATTCTCTGCCTGAACGTTGGTGACCACGGCCCTGCTCTGCTTGAGCTCGTTCTGCATCTCCAGGATCTTCCCAAGGTAATAGGCTTCCTTGGATGCAGACTCCTGGAGAAGAGTCTCCTCCCGCGTCTCGCCATCTTCGGCCACTTTGCGGTGAACAGAGAAGGACTGTCCAAAAGCCTGCAGGGAAAAACAGAACACAGTAAAAAACTACTGAAGCCCCAGAACAATTATCAACAGCAAGGAGCAGCTGCACAGCCAGCAGGAATGGGATAGAACCGTGAATCTCAAACTCTGAGCTATGAAACACAGCGTCCCATCAGCTGAGGGCCACCATCCCACTGAGCTGAAATGAAGCACCTTGAGACTGCTCCTGTTTCCAGCAGGGATTTATGGCCCCCATGCAGGTGACCTCCAGGGAGATCAAGATGCTGCCCTGCTAACGGGCCATTAATTAGCACCAGTGTTTAACTCCCCAGCACGAGGTCAGTCCGTAATTCATCAACTCCACAAAATAAACGCGTGGTTTGTTTTGCTTTAAAGAGAGTGAATAGCCAACAAATCTTTCTGAATTACTTTCCCTTTCCAAGAATCTTTGTTTACAGGAGCTGATCCCCTGGTATGGAAAAGCATTCCTATAACGTGGAAAACAAGTGAGCTGAGTACCAAGCAGTGGCCACCTACATCTTTGGGATGCAAAAAACACACACAGAGTGTGCCAGCCGTTTCATTTAATTTATACTCCATGTTTTCTGCTTCTGCTGCATGTTTAAGTACTTGAGAAGTATCTAAATATGGAAATAACGTTCAGTGATTGCTTTCTTGTTACCAGCTTACACTGATGAATTTAATAAGGCAGTCATTCTCAGTGACTGAAAGGAATGAGAAGGGAGTGTCTTCACAAACAAACTCTGACTCTGGGGGTAAGATAAGGCTGATACTGGGAGATAGAAGGAAACAATAGGAAGGATTTCCATAGGAATTCCACTGATTGACTTATCCCACACTATGTTAATAGACTACAAGAGCAGAGACACAGAGATGTATATTGAAAGGGGGAATGTATGATAGAAGGGGGTTTCATTAGGTGTTTTGGGGAGCCTGTACCTCTCTCAAGTATCTCAGCCAATGGGGAAAGAGAGAGGGAACTGTGGCAAGGAAATTGGGATAAAAGGAGGCTGTGTCCTTCAGCAATTTGAGAACTGGGAAATGCCCATGACCTCTCCCTTTATTCATGAATAAAGTTGCAGGACTCCACTGTCTCCTTTTTGGACATAAACCTTTGGTGCTTGTGGATTAATTTTCCTAACAGTGTCAGTTTCTGATGTTATTTTTGACAGCTCTGGAGCAACCTGGGAGAAAGCAAAGTACAAGCCATGATGACAGACATGATGGAGATATCATTTAACTGTGAAAAACTGAGGGGAAGACTCAGCAATAATATAATAATATAATAGAAGGAATGTAGTTAAAAAATAGGCACACAAAAAGGAAATAAACATAGCAATGAAAGAATATATAAAGTAAACTAAAAACAAAACCTGATTTGGGAGTATTACCTTTAAAAAAAGACACCTAGTTAATCACATGACCTAATTCAGGAGAAAGACAAAAGAAGACTTCTAATGTTAAAAATATTTAGCCAAAACCAGGCAGAAGTTCTCTTATATATCTTAAATCAATCACATCTGAAAGACCATGGGTATTTTTTTTCTCCTAATACATGAGAGAAAGATTTGAGTCATGGTAATACATTATTTCAGGGAAAAATTATCCCTAAAAGCCTAATTTCGATCCATTTTTMTAAAACCACAAAGCACAGCACACTTTTGTACCCACGGCAAGCTGTGACCTCCTTTGCCTTCTCATCGATAAGACTTGCCAGATTYAATCCATTGTTTCACTGCTGCTATTTTTAGTCTTTCGGAACACGTTCTAAGCTTTACTGGCATTGGAACTGAAGCAAGCCCTCAGAAACTTCAAAGTAAAACCCTCTTCAAAAACTTCTCAGCTTTTAAGTCTACTTGGAGAATCCTGTGAACTCAGCATTAAAGGATTCTAAAAATATTCAATAATGTATTAACCCAGCTGTCTTCTSAAAAAGCTGTAAATTACTGAAATAGCAAGCATCAGCAACTTGCCAAATAGGATTTTCCCAATAACAAGAAATTCAATTTAATGAAACTGTTAAGCACTGATATCTGTGACTCTAAGACAACTCTTTCAGGAGCACTGCTAATAAATTATCTGACTCTACAAACTTACATCRGCTGCTCATTGCTCTTAATTTGAGATTGAGCAAAAAGCACCAGCCCCATAAAGTCCCCACAAGAAAAATGTAAAGGCCACTTATCCAGGGGCAAATCAAAATATAGCAGAAGAGCAGGTAAGACTAACAGGGATGGAAAAGCTCATGAATAAATGTTACCTGGAGCCCTCTGTACCAGAGAACTACAGTTAAATACCAGTACACAGCAATGACAGCCTTCCAGATGCAAAGCAGATTTTCCTCAACTTTGCTCTGAAGGTGCATTTTTAGCATGTGTTTATGCTTGAGAGCAGTTATGAAAACAGATTTTGGGGACGGTACATAACATAGTGGAAAATTACTGTGTACCTCACGCTTCCTTGCACCTATGACTTCAGAAAATATATAAGCTTTTTTTTTTTTTTTTTCCTTATGGAACCAAATTTGAATGTTACTGTATMACAGAACGGGTCAGGTTGGAAGGGACCACAGTGGTCATCTGGTCCAACCTCCTTGTTCAAGTGGGGTCATGCCTGAGCACATGGCACAGGATTGCATCCAAATGGTTCTGGAATATTTCCACTGATGAACACTCCATAAACTCTGAGCAACCTGCCCCAGTGCTCAGTCACCAGCAAAGTAAAGAAGTTCTCCCTCATTTCTTTTATAACCAAGCCACCACGTAACAGCTTTTAGCCTGCCCCAACTCACACAAATCWTAACATTTGATTTCTTTGTTAATGCTATCAAGATGTTAAAAATTAGGGGAAGGAAAGTAAGCAATCACAGTTCACTTTCCATCTTGATGGTAATTAATAAGATCGATGCAACAAGGAGATGAACATGAAATGTCTTTTTATTACAACCAAGCAAAAAGTTCTGCTTTTCTATTTCATAGCCTATACAGAACRCCAAAAAGTGTAAACTTTCCAGACATGCCCCCTTAAAGTCACCCATAAGATTGATTGCTTTTAAAATAAATTACATATCAATATTTTTCAGCTGGAAGCCAAGTATTTGTTCTATTTTGATTTGATGTTTTAATAATTTGCTTTATATATTTACTTCTCTATAAAAGTTACAATCTTGCTATGATTGTAAATATTTTAAGTAACTGTGCTCACAWGAGAAGGCGACAACCTGGCTGCAAGTTGAAGGAAGTTCACTCACATTTGGGCCAAGTGTTGGATACAAACTGGTTTGCTGAATAGACCTTATGGTAATGTATGAGGGAATACCAGCGTGACTGAAGAAACAGCTTTCCTTGGACAGGACATGACACCAAGGGAGAGGAAGAACTATGTAAATGACCCCTGAATTCAGCATTGAATRAGATACTGGTATTTTTATTGAAACACAGAATGTATGGAATATTCTGGTAGGTGCTGTACAGATGTATTTGTTAATTACCACTGTTCTCTTCAGCACAGTGACAGCATGCTTGGTTTGACTCCTCATTAAAATCACTTAGAAATCCCTGCTGGTGGCTCTCAATTGCAGTAATTACAGTCTAGAGCTTTTCTGACAAAGTACATTATTTTCCAGGTTCCAGTTTGAACTGAGAAGGGGCTGTGCAGCCCTTCAGGGCTTCTTTTCCCTAAGAAACCCCTTCCCAGAGCAGGCACAACTCTTGAGTCAGCTACAAACACTGAGGCAAGTTTACCACTTTGACAAAGGCTGTCCTAACAGGGACCAGTCAGATTTTCATCTTACACTGATCCCATCACTTCCCTCAAGATTTTGCCTGAAAGGATGCTCTTGACCGAGTTAGAAGATTTTTTTTTTTTTTTTGTAAATTGGTCATAAAAGGTGAGTAACAAGACACGGTTAAACTTTATATATAATTTGAACTTTGAGAACAATAAAATAATAATCACTATTTGAGGTCATGATAAAGGAAGGTAGAAGTGGGGGCACACAAGGAAGAGGTCAATTTGATTACACAGAAAGGTGTAACTTTGGAGGAAAAAAGCCATTTACTGTTGAACTCTAAATAACCCCAGATGGAAATTCCAGTGTCAGAAGCAAACAAGCGTGACAGAAATAATGCTGTGAGCAAAACGGGCACAGATTTGCAAAGGAACAATGGAAAAATGACTGTTCCAGACATTTATATGATAAATATAAACAGCAGCAGAAAGCTAATGTGAAGGGACACAAAATGATGTCTGAAACAAAAATTATATTTAGCACTYCTAGAAAGAAAAGAAAAAGAGAAGCTAGATTTCTAATTTAGGTGTAGAAAGCAGCCCACATGCAAAAGATCAGTTTAAAACATAAGCAGGTAATAAAGGCTGCTATTTCTAAATTTCACTTTCATTTTTACTAATCATCTCCTGGAGCTGGAATTCTGAAGTACTTCACAGAAATTCATTCTTCTCATCTGGGATGATTAATAAGCAATAAAACATGACCTGAGTGCTATCAGGACAAGCAGGCAGCTTACCTTTATGGCTTTGACACTTAATGTAGCTTTTTCTGATGCATAATGCAACAGCATCGAACTTGTTCAAATGATTACCAATTTCAGCTGCTAACTTGCTTCAAAGCAGAATGCATTATGCATTAGTTACCTCCACATTCATAGCACAAGAGCAGGGAAAAAAACATCCTGGATTATCCAAGAGGGTAGCATATTTCCTAGTCAAATGTCAGAATGGCATTACAGATAGAAATTCTTTGCTAGGGGTTAATGTCAGGGAATGTTTTGTTGCTGAACTCGAATGCCCACTTATCACCAAATATTCCTTTAGTCCTTTGCAATTCTGTGTCTCCCAGATAACATTTTTTTTAGCTTATTATATACATTTTTTCTTTTCTTTTCTTTTTTTCCAAAATCCATTAACAAAAGCTCAGGGTTTTTTGAAATTTTTCAGTGGCGCATAGAGGTCTGTGAAGAAATCCTCTCTAAGCAAGGCTGAGCAAAGGAGCAGGAGCTGAGCAGGATCTACTCCTTCCCTCAAAACCAGTTGGTACAAAACTGCCTCCTCCATAACAYGTGACATCTCCAGTATTTTACATCCTGCTCACCTGAATGTTGGTGAAACCTGTGTSTACTGGTTTCTTTTGTTAATAAATCCAACCCAGGACTGAGCCTAACTTGGAATCTCTCTCCATGAGATTTCTTGCAGATGTTTCTCAGCTGTTTGTCATTCCCTGCTCTGTCACACACTGGACACATTGACCAGTGTCTTGTACAAGGACTGGTTTTTACTCTTGAAGAACACCAAAGGAGGCAGTGAGTCTAAACCCTRTGTTTCTCAGCAGCGCAAAAAAACAAAAGTAGCAAAAACCAGCAAAAATCTCCCTTACAGAGGTGACTGATGGACACGAGTCGTATCATAACTGCTTTCTTAAAACTTGAGAAAGTTTTAGGCCTCTAAAATTTGCCATAATGTAAGCTAAATCTGTATGCTGACATGACCTCCTGATGTGCATTTAGGATGGCTAAGGCAGGTCAATAGTTCCCTTTTGGAAGCCAATACTAAGGTGATTAAAGGCTTCAAATGCAAACACTTGGCATATTGTGATCCAAAAAGGCAGATGAGTGCTTAATGATGAGACAAGGAAAAAATTAATAGGCATTGTGTGGATAGAACATGTAAAATGGACAGCCCTTGCAGAGAAGCAGATTGGAAACTCCAGAACAGATTGAGAACACAGCCTGAATCAGCATGGGCTTAGAGGCAAGAAAACTAGATCATGAACTTCTGGGTTGACAGGCTAGGTGAAAACAGCTAATTGTCTGATACCTCTTGTGTTCAACAAAGCAGGAGGCTGAACTCTGCAGAGGCAGAAGATTGAGCATCTATCTCATCACTAATTTAGCTCTCAGCCCAGAAGAACAAACAAGGTTCCCAAACTTAACCTGTTCCCCAGAATAGATGAGATAATTGATCAACATTCCTCTGTACCCAAGCACTGGTCATTTCAAAATTTCCAGAGTCAAGAGGATCAGTTTGATGCTCTATGGAACACAGCATGAATACTAATTTTTGTGTGTTTGTTTTTAATACAACAACATACTTGTTACTTCATCTGCCCCATCTTGCAGAAAAAAAAAAATTAAATGTTTTCCAGTCAGTTTGACAAACAAACTGGGGGTTCCTTATGTTCTTTCATGCAAGCAGTCTGCCTTTTGAAAATGGTTAACRTTAGACTTTAAAGGACAGGTTTTCTCAATTCATGCTTTGTTATGAACACTTGAGGAAGCTGTTCCTCAACTTCCCACTTGAAAAATGTACAGGACAGTATCTGCTGCTCAGTGGAAACGATGTTAGGACAGATTCATTTATTATCTGAATAAAATACACTAGAGTTATGACAGGTCAAGAGGAAATAGCCCCAAGCTGTGCCAAGGAAGGTTCATATTTGACCTCAAGAGGAATTTCTTCACTGAAGGGTGGTCAGGTATTGGAACAGGCTGCCCAGGGAGGTTGTGGAATCACCATCCCTGGATGTGTTTAAGAAATGACTGGACATGGCACTCACTGCTATGGTTTAGTTGATATGRTGATGTTTGGTCAAAGGTTGGACTCCACCTTAGAGATCTTTACCAACTTTAATGATTCTGTGAGCATGGTACAGGCAGCTGAAAAAGCCATGAAGGATTCTTGAAGAAGCACTTTTGTTACCACCCAAAGGCAAAAAGCATTTAAGTTCATTTCCAAGCACCAGCTTACTTAATTCAACTCTCTGCAATAAAAATGCAAATGCTGGTGCAACGATAAAGTCATGTAAGTCAGTACCTGCATGAGAGATTTCACTTGTGAAAGGGACTTGCAAACCAAGGTGATGGAGGTCTTACCTACACCAGAAATGCTGAGGAGATCAAATACATGGAAAACAAAACTAATCCTGAGTATATTTACCAATGTAGAGCAGTAGGACAAATGTCAACAATTCATGGGCTTTTCCCCAAGGAGGATTTGGATAAAAAYGAGAACAACACAGACGTTTCTGTTTGCTCTCAGTGGATCCCTTCAGTGTCTACAGTCCTCTTGAAATTCATATATCAGATGCTAATCAACAAAGCCTTCAGAAAACACAGAGAGAAATTAYATTCAATTTGTATTCAACTCAGCTCCAGACACAGCCATGCTTCTGCAGTCCCAGTACAGAGCGTGCTGATTTCCATCAATAAGTGTGAGGCTTCAGGCAACCACTCTGCCTTTTCATAAATAAGGARCAAAACCACTTCTAAATGTGATGGTTAGGAAATATTTATAGACAAGATGAAAGCACTGCCATGAAAATGAACATTCAATACCAACATCCATTGTTCATCTGCAATCCAGCAAAAGGGAGAGTGAATAAGAATTTCCATTTAATTGCCTTTAACTGCACTCTAGATGGGGATTTCAATACCCCAGCCTAGAGCATTCCCTCCAGGCATAGAAAACACAAGAAAAGGGAAGCTTGTAACAAAGAGCACCACTTATCTACAACACAACTAATTAGTTTCATGCYGGTAATTTTAAACAATCTCTGTTCAAAATTAATATAGCTAATAATTTACTTATTTCTGTAAACAAAATAATTCACACCTTGTTGATGAAACATAAGGTGGCTTACAATTTTGCACAAATTACTATAAAACCAGCATCCAGCTATTACAAAATTTCAATTAAAACCAATAGAAGCATTATCAGAACAAGCATGTAAGACTGTCAGATTTTATTTCTTCTTAAAAATCAAAATGTGCCTGAAGGCAGAGATAAAACCTGCCTTCCATGAAGGCCTTATTACATGTACATTAAATATCAAAATCCCATTTTTCCAAAAACTTTGGGTTTTTTTGCTTTTCTAACTGATTTTCCTCTTTTTTTCTAACTATGAAGTAGCTGAATTAATTACARTTCTATCTCCTGTGCTTGCTTGAGTAAAGCTGCAAAGAATTAATGCCAAAATCCAGTTCTTTAAGAGTTGCCTGCCTTCTGGGACATTATAGTTATTTCTCATTAGCTCCCCATATGTAAAYTCACATTCCAAAGCCATAGCACATTTATAGAGCATTTTAGGAGTGGCCTAAGGAAAGTCGTGTTGGTAATGAATAATAAAAACAACCCATTACTGAATCTCTTGAAAACTTTGAACTAACTGGGCCTCACTTCGTGAGGGTTTCTGGGGTTTGGTCTCAAATTCAGAAGGAAATGGTTTTCTGCTGCTGCAAAACAGCTGTATTTACATATATCCTAGAAGCAACAGAATATCTACTTTATTTAGATCCTTTTTTTTTTTAATTAAAAGAAAAAAGTGAGAAATATTAAAAAGAAAATAAGGTCCCTTCCAAACCAAACCATTCTATGAGTCTACTAAAAAAAAAAAAAAAACCCAGATATCAAAACTGGATTTGGAGTACAGGGTAAGGGGTGGTATTTTTGCTAAGCAGTAAAATTAAGGATTTGTTTCTCAAAAAAACAGGAAGCTCCTCTCCTTGAATAAGAAGACAAGTAATATAGTTTATTATCTTCAAGTATATTGTATAATATATATATTATCGAGTATATTATCTTCAAAACATTGTGAAATGTCACTCTCAGGCAGAAGCTTACACTCAATCTTTCTTTGTCATGCAAAGAAAAGGATTAAAAGCTACAATRGCATTTCCACTCTCCACATTTTCACAAAGAAGGAAAAAAATCCATRTCTCCTTTAAGGAAAGGTCTCAGATGATCAAAACAGCAGTATATTACCCTTGAAGTGACATTTCGAAACAAGCATAAAGATTTGCTGTTTTTTRTGTTTCTCAGTCTTTTTCAAAATAGGCCCTTACAGCTTGTCCCAGCATCACAAATAGATGGGAAGAAAACTGACTGCAATCAGCGTGTGTAGAGGTAAACACTGACATCTCATTCCTCATAAATGCTACTTTTTCCCCAGCAATTTGCAATCTGATTTGAACCTTTTCATGAACATCTTAAGAGGCTGATTTCTAGAGTTTTTGTAAATTAAATCGGAGAATAGAGGGGGCTACTATTTAGTGCTCATTGTCACAATAGTCCAGTGAAACAAGCAGCCCTGGAAGAGCACAAGTCAGGAAAGCAAAGAGAATTTCAAGGGAGACTGAAAGGTTTCCTAGAGAAGAGAAAAAGGAACTGGGGTTTTTTTGGTTCAGCACAAGTAGAAATGGTTAAGGGAGACCTATTTGCATTTTTTATTTGACTCAAGAGGGATAAAGAGGAGAGTCAGACCCTTCTCAGGAGTGCACAGGACAAGGGAGGGATACAAGATCACAATCGGAAACCAAGGAAAAACAAAGGGAAATGCACCCTGAAAGTGTCATGGCATCAAAGCCAGTGCCCAGAGTAGACACTCTCCATAACCTCCATCCTTGGAAATATTCAAAACTTGTCCAGGACAAGACCCTGAACAACACTTAACTTTGAACTTCAGTCAGGGRAWGGACAARATCATCTTCAGGAACTCTTGCAAAYTAAATTCCATTATGATTCAGGGAGCAGCCCTCTGTGCTGGAAGGACTGGCAGACCCTACACTTCTCATGGACCAGGCAGTTCAAACAGCCATGACTCACAGCTGGCCATTTTCTTGGGTATCTTCAACACCAGTCTAAAAATGAGGATGACCAAAAGCAAGACCATAGTGGTTTTACTGTTATAAAAAAAAAAAAAAAATCTGATTATTTAAATGAAGCATACAGAAACAGGAAGTTTTAATGCCAAGATCACAAAGAGACCTTGAGTTTTACCTATTTGTGACATCAACACTCTCAACCAGTTTTATTGTATCAGTCATACAAATCACCCAGCCCAGCAAGGCTCAGTCTAAGCCAAAATCATGGTAAAAGGCAATATTAGGACTAAAGCAGTCAGGGCAGAAAAAAGAAGGTTTTCCAAACTGCAAAAAATTCCATGAACTATACTTTACAGATTACATGTTTTGTGTATATCCTACCAAAGTAATCATGCTCATTAAATTAAAAGGCTTAATTTGCTTGGCTACACTCCTATTCCTATTCTCTGCAGTTCTTTATGTGAATTGCCAGTACAGAAATACAGTTCTGATTACTCCATAGGTGACTAACAAGAAAAACCCTTCCCTTGTAATCACACATGATTTGCTTAATGTCAGCATGTGGCAACCAGAGTTGTGCTCAGCAAGTACCTTGGACAATGGAATGCAGGGAAGGAGCTCCACATTCCATTTCCTGAAGGTGGAGTATAAGTTGGCAGGGGGCACACGTTAACTTTTAGAACAATAATTTTTTAAACCAAAGGTTTAAAAGGAAAAAGATTATTCAGGGATTTCTGCTGCCTCAGGCATTTATAGGAACTCCTACAAATCTCAGTTGGAAAAATCTCCAAATAAAAGCTTGCCCTTCAGAACGAGAGGCCCAAAATGACAGACCTCTCACTTATTTTCAAAGGAAGGTTTAATTAGAGTGTTGCCAGCCACAGACTTACAGGGGAACCTCATKCTTCCATTGGCATTGATTAGAGCAGGGCACACAACTGTTTCATACAAAGCCTTTGCAGCTGGGTGCTCACTGCAGGTGCTGGGTAATCTCMTGCCTCCAGAGCAAGGGAGATTTTAAGATTTGTGTTGGTACTGATAATCATGTTACAGCAACAATAGCTTGCCTACTCACTACCCCCAAAAAAGTGAGACTCAAAGAATGGGATTGCCATAAATCATCCCACTGCAATCCTTAGAGAGATTTAATTCATTTTGCATAGGCTAAGAAGAAAAAACACCAAACAAACCCAAAATACCCCTGCCCATAAACTCAATCAAAGTAGAGACAACGAAAGGAACTTGGTGTGCACTGCTGGCCAGATCTATTCATGAGGACAGAGGGATGTACCTGACACAGGAGGCTGCGTGAGAAGGTGGCAGCTCCTGGCCTGGCACTCCTCCATGCTCTGCTGCATCCACACCACTCGTGTCTGYCTCAAGCCAACCTAACAATGAATTGAAGCAGGCAGACCATGCCCCATGCTGTGCATTTGTACACTGACATGTCTAAGTGCAGCAGGGCTCCAGACTGATCCCATTTGTCACCCCAACACAAGCAAAAGGCAGTAGTCCAACAAAGACCTGGCTTTAAAAGCAAGCAATCTGCAGCCTAAGCCATGTGTCCAGCCACAGCTCTCACAGGGCTTTTACCCAAGGGCTCAGCTCTCCCTACACCATTTCCCTTTTCCTGCATGAACGGAGGAAGTCAGCTGCAAAGAGAATGGGAGTTAAAAACCCCACACAAAACAATGAGACCAGGARTCAGAGGCAACATCCAGGGTTGCAGGCATGTTTATGGGATGGACTCAGCKCAACCAAAATCTTAAGTAGCTCCYAGCCTTGTTCCCTGACTGTCAAATACATATTACTGCCTGATGACCACTCCCATTTGTGAAATACATTGTCTTCTCAATAAGCAATTGCAAAACAAGTTAAGAGGATAAAATGCTTTTRTTTTGTCAGCAGCTTTGTCTCAGGGTGACCTATCTTCCAGACTGTAAGATAACTGCAAAAACCAATGCAAACCAAGCATCCATGACTTACCTGGTTCTACTGAGAAAGTAACCAGAGATTTCACTGGCTTCAGTGAAGCCCAGATTTCACCTTTGGGTATTTATTTCTGGATGACATGCTGTATTTTGGCTCCTGATTGACTATATTTGCTCAAGTGCAATCTGCCAGCAAATCACAGTTTAAACGGCAAACTTTTGAAAATCAGCAAAACCTGTCAATCTGCGCTATTTCAATAGCTGTCTTATTTTCAGAGGGTTTCAAACTACTTCACCAACACCATCAGGATTTTCCCTCTAGAAAATCTTTTTTTTCACAACAGCACTTTCCATGAGATAGGAAGTCTTCTTCCCCTCCTTGACACCCATGCACAGAGCAGAGGATCAGCGGCACAGACAGGAGAACACCTCAGTCAGCAGCCAGCAAGGCAGTGCTGAGCTGGCTGGCTAAATCCATCATGGTGCCGGATGCGGGAGCTGTCCCTTTCCTTTGCAGAAAGGAAGATTTCACATTTCACACATCTCTGAACCTGAAACTTAGCAAACTRTCGCGGAACGCGATGGCCACTTGCACAACGGCAACAGTGGAATGCAAATATCAACGCATCCCGCAAATAAAGGTGGGTGATTTCTTGCTTTTCTAAAGAAATTTGAAACCAAACTATTAACACCAGTGCCAAAGAAGTATAAAAGAACATATTTACACATGCACGCCACAAGACAGAGCAGAGCAGGGATTAAAATAAAAAGCTTGCAGTTATTTGCTACAATATCATGTGTGGGATCTCATGTAAAAGGAAAGGAAGAAGAAACTGACCTAAAGATAAGGTGTCAAGATAATGAAGAACAGGAGTGGAGCCACAAAACATCCAGATAAAGAAAAAGACAACTGTGAAATTCAGCCTCCTGGAGGAATGAACAAAATATGATGAACAATATCAAAACCAGCACCCACTCCTAAAGCAAAAAGCCAAAACCCAATTTATCATTACTAGTGAGTAATGATAACCTAATGCCCCCTAGTCCATATCACAAAAATGCTCCTGATGTGATCACTTGTGCTTACAGATATGTCTTAGTACTTGAAAGTAAGAAGGTATAAAAGTGAAATATAAGAATGAAATCTAAAAATAAGGTGGGTGGAAGCCAGACATTKGATTCATTCTGTAAAAATAGCATCACCTACACACTCCGTAAGGTCTCCAGAAGCATTAACAGTTTGCCTCACTTGGGATATGACTTTTCTTTTTAATAAATAAACCTCTCTAACATTAAAGATCCACTCTAAGACCTCTTTATATTACCTGAACTACACTAGCTCAGGTAGTGTAACCTGAGTTAGTGAGCAGGTAAGTAACAAAGTAAGTACTTTGTCAAAAGCACACCTCACAACTGACAAGTTTTAATTCATTCTTCAGTGTTGGAGTGAATGGTGAAGCTGGAAAACTGGTCTGGAATCAGTATCCTATATTTTTTATTCCTTTTCAGGTGTCTGTGTTCCCAGCACCAGCCTGCCATGGCAGACCACCACTCCTATCCCATGCATGCCTYAGTTACCATGWGGCTGCTCCACACAAYGTTATAAYTAGAGCACACAAAATCTATATATATGTACAATAYATACTCAATTATAAGAATTTGTATMTACATCATCTTGTCCTTGAAATTATTATGTGCCCCATCATTTTATTGACAGAAGAAGGTGGAGCATATCACCCAACAGACTTTTCAAAGCAAAGCCCATCTGCCAAACATGACCACCATCACTGATTGATGGACAAGTGTYACAATCAAGACCCTCTAAGAATGCCAGGTGATCAAAAAGGCTGGTGACACTCACGACAGATGGCAGGCACACGGGATGCTCTGTGCCATCCTGGGCTCACCCAACGCCACAGCAGGCAGGGTTCCAGGATCATAAGGGATGCGAGATTGATATCACTCACGATTAACTCCCATCTGGATAATTTAAACAGCTTTAAGCATTGGGTATCTTTCTTACTTGGATACCAAAGGAATCAGGATCACCTCAGTGCAAAACAAGCTGTAAGCAATTAAAATATATTGTTAGCCTCTCATACTCTGTTATGAAACACTTCCTTACTGAAAAAAAGCATTTCTAATCTACATTTGCAATTTTTTCTGTATCATATTTGATGATGCTTTATATGAAAAAATACTGTTACAACATGACACCTGACAGGGATGCAGCTTGCTATAGGATGCTTATTTGCAATTCATTGCTTTACAAAGAGCCTTTCGTGAGTGTCAGACAAATCCACATAGGGAAGACATGTCAGTTAACAGAAGAATTTTGCATTGGAAGGGGACAAAGAGCTCCCTATTGACTCCACTTTGAGGCAATTCCTGAGATATTTGATGGTTTCTTTTCTGTTTGTTTTAAAATGGAACCTCTGAACTGTAGCACATCTATGAGTTAATTTGTAGGGAACACACATCATTAGAAAAAGAAGCACTAAGTGAAAACACAAACATCAAACAACACATTTCTTTTGCAGTGGATTTGACTCCACTGAGTCAAAATACACTTGCAACAACCTTTACCTTTAGGAATCTGTAAGCCAGACTTTTAAAGACAGTGGTAGCTTCATATCAAATCTGTGCAGGTGACATTTTAGTCAAACTTCACCACACAGCACAGCTTAGAAGGAAAAACCAGGGAAAGGACAACAGACTGAACTATTTTTCACAAACTTCTAGTATCAAGTTACCATACATTTCTGACCTAATGCAAATTTAAAAACCTGGCAATTTAGAGAATTCAGATATATAACGCTAAATCTATGAAAAGAAATTGATTAGGACAGAGTTCAAAGAAAAAAGTATTAATTCAATACATCATGACTGTGGTGCTTATGACAGAAATAGCACAAAAACACTGTACTGTGTATTTACATGCACATACACCCTAATTGCACATCATGCTGTGATTTCAGAATACCCCAAGATGGAGATTGATTTATTGCCAGATGAAGAATTGTTTGCACCTGGTGGGTTAATGCAATGATCATTTTGCAAAATCATTAGCCTGTAGAACCACACAATAAAAAYTACAATAAACACGCACGAAGGAAAACATTAAGAAGCTACACTTCATTGATCTAAGGACCCACAAATTAATGAACTACACCAGTTATGCCAACTTTTCTCCTAACTTGGAAAGCAGCACTGAGTTCATGGGGCAGTCAAAGTACAACTTCAGGGACATCAACCACCAGAAGCCACTGGAGGGATCCCTGGGGAAAGGGAACACATGTGCCAATGGGAGGAAATAAATGCTAATGAGTCTGGGGAAATKGTTATCATAGGAATGTTTCTTCTGGGAAAACCTGTTGATATGTGGGTAAAAAATACTGTAGAAACAGGAGCTTTTTCTATTCTCATCATGCACAATATTTTGAACTAAATATCCCCTCAAGCATCCAGCACTGACTAAAGAATGCCTGCTCCTTATGCTACATTGGTGTTGAGTTGCACTTTACTGATTTTTGCTAAAAGGCTTTTTATTTACAAGACAGTCCAAAACTCTTAAACTGCGTTGAAAATAGCAGCTCATAGGGATTTTTCTTTAGGGTTCCTAAATCCATTTTTACTAATAAACTCCAAGGAAACTCATGAAGTTCTATTTGGTAGGAGCGCGATACAGCTCAGCTGGGCCAGCACTGTCATCTCACAGAAACACAGGCACATGATGAAACTGTGCCCAGAGATATCAGAGGAGCAGTAAATCAAGGGGAGAAGAATCAAGGATCCAAACTCTCATCACAGCCATATCCAGGCTAAAGTCCATTGCATAAGCTAATGACAGAGAGATGACAAAGATAATGGAAAATGAGAAAAAAAGAAATAATCCTGCAGTGTAACAAAAGATATTTGAATTCTCACCTTTAAAAATTCATCTATATAATACTTGGCATGATGTAATTTATGATTCCAAAATTCAAGCAGCTACTAAGACTCAAATTGAACACTAGATACTAGATTTATTAAGCTTGCTCAAGAAACTCCATCTTGTGGAGGAATYAAAGGAAGAGCAGAACAGTCAGGTGTTTAAAATATCTGACTTCTTGGAAATACAGCAAACAATCAAGTCAGSTCTGCTGTGGTAGCAGTATATTTATTATGATGCTAGTCCCAATGGGTGAAAAGGTTAAATGCCTGAGCCACTGTGAGAATTACAGGAGGCAGRAAACTATTTCATCAGATCCCAAGATAATCATGTTTCATTGCTGACCCTGGAAATGCAGCACAGAGTACAAATATTAGAATGACAGCACACAGAAACCATCTGAGACTAAGAAGAGGTGTATTTGGAAAAAAAAAAAAAAAAAAAAAAAAAAAAAAAAAAAAAAAAAAAAAAAAAAAAAAAAAAAAAAAAAAAAAAAAAAAAAAAAAAAACAAACAAAAAAGATAAAAAGATTTGAGCTTTTAACTTCAGTGAAAAGCAGAGAGGAAGGTGTGGGGTTTTGTCAAGGTCAGAGTAAGAAGACAACATTTTCTGCAGAAACACAATAACGCCATTTGTTGAATGCTCTGAYGGGCTGGTCTTCCCAGGATTTATACACTGAAAACCACAGAAAAAAAGTGGCAAGATTTCATCTTGTGATACCATCATAACATTTGCGTCTATTCAGACAGATTATGTGCTCAGCATAGAGTGAGGTTTTACATATCCTGCGCTCTGCAGGAGATCAGACCAACCTCTTGTGGCAATTATAAAAACAGAATAATTCTCAATTGTAACATGCATTGCTGGAAGCATTTCCTACATAAAAGGCTTCAAATRGCAGCATGGAAAAGTGCATCTCTAACAAAAAAAGTAATTTATTAACCTTCCTTTAGAGGGGTCACCAATGACAGCAACTCTGTCTGGCAACACTAATTCCTTGCTGTGGAAGAAGGTGCATTAAATATCCAGGAACACACATTACTCACTTTTTTTTTTTTTTTTTTGTTCGAAACATTCAAGTAATCGACATGACTGAGAGCTATGGAATTACCCAGAGGGTGGTAACCTGATCACTAACACCCAGGAAACACGGATGGAAAGGTCTCCATTCTTTGTCTTGTCATCTCAGGAAAAGGGAAAAATAAACTCTCAGTTAGGAGCACAGTCACAGAAGTTRAAGGAAATTCAAAGAGCTACAACAGCAACATCTAATGTGCATCACGTCTTGTAGGACTTTGCCATACAAAATATAAAATATGCTCTCCCCACACACCACTAAAACAGAAATAACCCAAATGAAAAAAACATTATGACAGAGCACATTATTAAATACAGAGAGCCAGGGATTCATGAGCAAAGTAGAAATGAGCAAATTATTACTGACATAAAATTAGATGCCATCAAGTTAGAACTGTACCAAATTTATTCATGAGTGATTTGCAATGGAAGGGTAAAATATAGATCAAAATCCAATTGCTCAASGAACCAGAATAATAGACGACAGGGTTGGGCTCAATTCAGAAATGCAAGCTAATCCAATAACTAAAAATGAGCTAATAAGATGGACTTGATGAGTCCTGCAGTGCTTTAAAGTCTTTGCTCTATTACCAAGATTGCCTTATGGTTGTACATCCCTCAGATCTCACATTTTCTTACTGCTCTTCACAAAAGAAGTGACTGCTGGGAACTGTGGCTACATTTGTGCTCAAGAACAAGAGAGAACATCATTAAAATGAAGATAGTTTCAAACTAATAGTATAAKAAAGATGAAGTCACCTTTTAAAGGTGACCATTACCCCAGCAGACATAAGCAGCTCTCTTGTGTGAACCTGCAGATAATTTCCAGAAGATTGAAACATTTTACAGGAAGACTGAGATGWACTTTTGCCTGATTTTTCAAAAAGKATGAAGAAGAACCTRCTCARYTGATTATCTGYTCCAATGAAGGCCTGGAGACTGAAACAAAATTGATGGATRAAGAGGAAACCAAAACAAAAATATGTAGATTAACCTGCATTTAAATTCTGAACATGTCCTTAAATGACACAGAAACCAAAACATTGGGTTTGTATCTGGGTAGCATCTGGCAGTCATTAGAGGGATGGAGAGAGGATACAGCTGAGATAAGAAACCACTGCTTTGGTGAAGAGTCTCAGTGAAAACTGAAGGACATGAAAYACCAAAGACCATGGTTACAGGCCAAAATAAACCCCACAAACTTTTATGATCCGATAATACTTAATTTGGGAGAGCAGGAAAACTCTAAATATATCCCAACCAGAACCACCCTTGAACATTAACTGGTTCCAGAATAAACAGTATTTAACAGGCTTGATTAACAAATGGGATGAAAAAGGACTACAGAGACAGAAGAGGCAGACCATGGGCAGATCTGAAGGGCCTGACGATACAGCTACTAAGGGGGAAAAAAATCCAGCAGGTGATCAGCAAGGAAAAACACCATCGTATGTTCAAATAAAGACAARTTAAAAGGAGCACAACAAGCCATCCTAGGCAGATTATTTTTAAAGGAACAATGTTTTAGTGCTGATTTAGCTCACAGATGCCWGTGAAAGCTTAGTGAGAACTGGATTTCTATGGTTCACATGCATTGGGCAATAAYAGTGCCCAGCCCAAAAGCAAGAGAAAGGTGGGAGTGTCCAGGTKAATGTCCTTATCAGTGGTCGAGCCCCACAGTGCCAGTACAGATATCTAACAGAAGCTGGAGGGACTGCTGCTTATCAGAGAAAGCAAATCAGGCAGCAACCCTGCATTACAGACAGCTCTGCAGTCTGGTCAGTGCTGCAGCAAGCAGATCGAATCCTAAATGCACAGAATATTCCCAAATCCAATAGAAAAAGCCCTAAACCTTTCCAGTTCACAAACAGTTTCACTTGCAGCTAAATCACTATGACCTCATTAGCCAAACATAAGCATTTGAATTAAATAGGGAAAAAAAACACTATGAAATTTTGTAACCTGTATTTAATTGCAAATTGAGAAAATTAATACAACAATATCTTCCAGCCTTCCAGAAGAGATTTCTTCTTCTCTGAGCAGCCCTGGCCTTTTAAAAACATATCTGAATAACACTCATTATCCTTTCTCTTCTCATAAATTTAACCCTGAAGAACCTACACTGGTAACTAGTGAGCTGATTCCAGTTAACTGAAAATAGCAGTTTAATATCACAATTATTCTGACACTGTCACTATGCYCAAAAGCCTATCTTTTAGCTGAGATATGAAGATAATTCACCAGCAAAGAATACTTTCCTTGTAGAAATCAGTAATMATCAATGGGTTTCACAGAAAAGTTAGGAAGTTTAACAGGAGTTACAAATTAGCTAAAAAAGAAACAAAAAACTGTATTGTAAATGCAGAAAAACTTCCTCTGTAACCACACTCATTTTGCATCACCTCTCTGCGGGCATCAGTCCTCTCCACAACTCGACTACGTTAATTATTCATTAACGAACAAAAATGATTCYTCCTCCTCAGATAGCTGAAACTTACAGATACCACTTCAATATGAATAAATAATAATGTACTGACAGGAACAGRGTGTTCATATGGTCAGGAGGATGGTGGAGAGAGATCAATACTCAATTTATACACAAAGTACGTACCACAGCAATCATGGCTTTATACATCACCACATCATCCTGATAATGGTTTTCAATACCGAAGTGAAGACAATACCCAACATTTCTTAAAGAGTAGCAAGTATCTCCACTTATGTGCCTCAAAGGTCTTTGAATCTTAAAAGCCAGGCAGTCGGTGCTTTCTAAATATCAAGTCCTCTGGAACCTAGTTTCAAACTGGGYACTCATAAGTAATTCATTGCTGTTGTTATTTTGGAAGCTTCTTGGAAAGGTTAATGCTAGTTACTGTTTCCCCTCAAAAAATGGAGCAGAAACCTTTCTCTATCTAGGACATTTCATATTTTTAAATGCAAAAAAAAATATACTTACCTTTCAGTTTGAAGAGCATGGAGTCTAGGATCTAGTAAAGAATCCAAATCCCTTTCCCACACTCATTTTGAGAGTTCATAGCTGCACAAACATTTCCTTATTTCTCAAAAGAGCCAATACTGTTGCCATACTTAAATTTTGTTTTTCAAATTATCAAATAGAATATGGCAATATTAATGTCTTCAACCTGGTTGCTTAATTTTCTATCAAACTTCTGTTAAGGGCAGTCCCAAAAGCAAAGTTTTTAGCCTGTTTTTAAACAGGCACATGCCACAAGCATTATTAATGGTACTAACAGTAAATTATAAATGCTTGTATTCTAAAGGACCAGTTATAGGCTCTCTTTAAGTGAGATGATGAAAAAACATTTTGTTTAAAAAGAAAATAAGCCAGAATGTTCTCTCTGATTACAAAAAACGTTTTACTTTCTAAGTAGTTTGTRTGTGTACAAGTCAGCACTTGATGCTGCAATGGTATATTTTTACTGACTTCTCAAAATGCTTCAGAAAATCCACATAAATCTTTGAAGGTAAATCACAAAAATAGAAATGCTATCCTGATTCTCTGTGGAARCAGCTGTGGTCCTAGTAGGCAAAGAAATAATAGTAAAATTATACAGCCAACTTTAATGCTGCTGAAATAAGTCTCACAATTTGCAGAAAATATCCCTGGTTTTCCCCCAAAGTGCTGTGGATGTCAACTGTGGCTRTTACTCAAACCATAAGGGCTAGTGCATTTCTGTACACAGAATTTAAATTGGCCAATCCCTACTACAGAGAGCAGTTCTGAGATAAAGTAATTTGATTTTAAGCTGTTAAAAACACTGACAGTGAGTGATGGCCTGGCTGCTTGCCCTACTGTTTCTGCTGAACCAGAAAAAAACCCTCATGTTAATAATGGCACATTACTAGAAGTGTTTTAAGACACTACCTGTAATAAGGGGGGTCCCATTAGAGCAATCTCAAAGCRCTTTACAAAGGTCCTTGAAAAATCAGCAGATGACAGTGAGTTAAAAGCAAGTCCTGAAACATTCACTCATTTCATTGWGAAGGACAGTGTTTAAATTACAAAKCTTCCCAAAAACTATTAATCACAGGTAGAAAAAACAGAAATCAGACATCGAAGGCCCAGTCACTTTTGCTAAAATATAGTTTAAACACATGTAACAAGGGGGCACATGCTCCATGTCGGTTTTGTTTGCTAGGGATTATTTTAGGGCAGCTCTCCACTTATCAGGTACTTGGAACTTCCATCATTGATCTTTGGGGATGATTCTGCAAAGCAACAGAGTCTTTTCCACTAAGTTTCTCTGGCATTAAATTGCTTTACTTTCAAGTAGYTCACAAAGAAGGCAATAGGTAATAGTCACAAGGAAAGCAGAATGGGGAAAAATAGATTATATTCTATACTCGAATGTTTTATCACAAGTCTTTGCTGTATGCTCAGCAGTCACAAAATTAATGCCTAAAAAACTGTCACTGGGTTAAAAACTAGATAATGCTACTACAACATTATATATGTATATATACATATATATGTATAAATATATATACACACACATTCCCATATATTTACAGAAGACAAAAAAGATGTTAATGGCAAAAGCCTGAACCTATCAACAGGACAGAGTTCCAGGGTTGCCAGCTATAGACTTGCCTCACTTTCTTCCCTAGGATTGCAAGTAAATTATTTCTTTAAAAAAAATAGGCTATTTATGTGAATATATGCATTTTGACTGTCAGTTGCTATCTCTGCAGAGAGCAAGATCAATAGTATTGGCACAAATTTCCTCCCAGCATAYGTGACCATGGCAAGAGAACCCAGATCGCCTGGTCCCATGGAAATGGTCTGCATCAGTTCTAAGGCAGCAGGAAGAATAACAGGTAAATCAGTAGGAAAAGCTATGAGAGAAGAAATGAACCTCAGTACTGTAAGACAGGGATCCTTTCAGCTYCTTAACTTTCCCACTCCTGTGACAGCTGCTCTGAGCAGGACTTGTCCTAATTTTGGAGTGCACAAGATACACAGTGCTGTAAGAACCCCAAATGAGCTTTGACTTCAAAAGAAGGGGTCACTGAATTTACAAAGGCCAGGTATTTGCCTTCCCCAYTTTCTCTCTAATAGCACATCTAACATCCATTTTGTGAGAAAAAGCAAACTGCCTTCCCAGGATCCACAGATGACTCCATGGCAACAGCAATTAATCTCCTGACATGGCAGAGACAGCAGCGTATTTGTGCATCCTAACACCTTGATCAATTTTATTGAACAAAGCTGCTGCCCCTTCTAAAACTGTGTCTGAAGGAAATATCCTGAACTGCTTTGTTATGCCAGATCCCTCTCTCGCATAGATTACTCATGCATTTTGAGGAAAATAACAAATGAGGCTCAAATGTCCAAAGTCACATTTCTTCATCCATGAAAGAGTTCTCAACTCTTCAGAAYGATGGGGAGCTGGCAGCTTCTTATAAGCACAAGAGATGCTGACAGACAGCTAAAGGAAATTCAGTTTCAAGGCAGGTTAGATTTTAGCTTTCATTTTATCCTATTGAAAAGCACTGAARAACAACATTTCTGAAAACATATGAGAAGAAAAAATAAAGAGAAAAGCACTCAGTAATTTTAAGAGCATTTCTAACAATTGCAGACCAATTTTCTGCTTTCAGTTAGGAAAGGCCATTCACTTCCTGCATGCCAAGGACTCTGTATAAAGCTGAAACTTAGGTCTGGAATCTCACAGCACACTGGGTAAAATGAAAAGCTCCTACAAAGAYGATCATCACCCTACATTAAAACTGCTCCTGATATCTGGGTCAGCTGGAAAATGATTACATAGAACATATGCCCACAGTACCAGTGTGGTGGGCAAGCGAGCCTACAATCTGTCGTTTTAACACTAAAAATAAAAACATCTTTGACAMAAAAAAAATCAGGTATTTGCTTTCCATTTACCGACCCTTCTTTCCTTGCTAGGAGCCAATTAGGAACCCATCAATTATATTTTCAAGCTGGTTTGTGATAAGCGTACTTTCACACCTAATTACTCTGCTTACTCTATCAGCCAGAAAACATCTCATTTCCTTTTGCAGGTACCCTCTGGGTTTATTCACAATATCTTCTATAATGGTCTGGCACCAAATTCAATCTTCCCTGACTAAACAAGCTGGTTTGAATCACTTATCCTTTTCTCTGTATTATTTCAAAATGTCTTTCCTATTGTTCCATGGAGGTTTCATGCCTGCAYAGCCTGTATTTTCTGAGCATCAAATTGACAGCACCAGATTCTTCTTCAAGGCTGGGGGAGTGTTTTTTTATTTTCTTTGTATACATCAGCAGCATCCTAAAAARAAAACCAAGCTGAAATGCTACAGTTGCTTTATGACAATGGTAAGAATACTTTTCAATATTTATAAATATTGATATGTATGGGTATGTAGCAATTATAAGTGGGGTTATTTTTACTGCAGTGAGAGCATGCAAACATTTAAAGTAGTTGGAGTTTGTACTTAATTGAGCCAGGGGAGGGAGGACAGGGGAAGGGCTGCTTTTAATAACTCCCCTCCCTGCTTGGATTTTGTCCAAGTTGACAGCCTTTAAAATGAAGTAGCCTAAATGAAATACTAAATATTATCTTCCATGTATATATTAAGCATGGATTGCTTTTAACTTCTTTTGGGGAAAAAAAAAATCTAAAAATGGCTTATCTACAGAACAACATACTTAGGTATTATATCCTGCATATTTCAGGCTCATTTTATAGCTGGTGTTGCTCATTTCTATAGTTATTTCCTTCCCTATTTTAAAGAACATTTTTCAGTAAAGGAAAAAAAAAAATCCAACAAAGAAGTGTTTTCCCTCCCACTCACTCCCCTACACAATTTACTCATTCAGCAGTCCGGGAAATTCAGTGGGGAATTCTCAGCCTTCTGTTCAGCTACAAACCAGCTCCAGGGACACAAGTAGGAGGGTTAAAAAAAAAAAGAAGAAAAAAAAAAAACCAGCTGTGAATTGTGGCTGCCATCAACACCAAACCTGACTGAATTACCTTCCTGATAAATTGCAAAAAAAGAAGACAGAAAATTATTTTCTTTACTGATACCAAGAACATCCTCCAATCTCCAAGGACACAATGAGCATGAAATGCCACCCACAGATAAAAAAATCTAGCATGATGAGTATGCTCAAAGTACAGTTTCTCTGCTCAGAAGTCTGGGCAAAGAAGGTTTGCCTTTTCTGCTTTGGTTTTATGAGAGGTTTGTTTGCTTGTAGGTTCTGAGTTTGTATTATTTTACATTATCCCAAAGATAAAAAGATAAAAGCTACATTGTGAGTAGCACGAAAGCCTTTCTTACAGCTCAGAGAAACAGGCTGTCCTCGTATCAGTCTCCACCAATGGGATGGGGTCCATGAAAATGTCACTGACAGCACAAAGCAAAGGGAGAAATACAACATTGTCCAGTCCCTACAGATGCACCCAGTTAGCTGGGAATGAGCTGTCCCAGGCACAGAAATGAGTGTGAGCTTTGTTTGGGATCCTGCTCCCCTTCCAGGTTCTTGGGTAATTCAGTTTTCAAGTAAATGAGAAATCCTACATCTTTTAAAACCCACAGCCTGCATTTACAGGGCTCAGAGTAAGGAATATATTGACTTTGAGATGCCTAACCTTAGAAAAGGAAATGCATCTGCCCACCTGAAATCATTGATGCCAAAGAGCAGCTGAAGGCAACAGCAAGGRAAGAAAATTATAATTTCTAATGATATCTCAAACTAATCTTTTCCAACTCATTCCAGGAAGCCAAGACAGAAGGTATTAAGTCAGGCAGTTGTTGTTCCTACTTGTGAAAATATCYGTGCCAAAAAAATGGATCTCATAGTCACATGAACTTTATCCAACTCAAGAAGCTAGAATATCTGCACATGTTAGTATTTTCATTGCTTATTCAAGACTATTTTAATCCTCCCTCTCATATATTGCTGTCTTGGAATAGAGATTTACCCATAGGGTTCTGAGATTCCAGAGAATCAATTTAGRTAAGTGATTTCCTGCATTTCTCTTCTTCCAGGTACCTGAAARAACTTTGCTGTGGAGTGAATTTAATTAACATCAATACTGTATTTAGGTTATTTACTCATTCAGCCYTTAAGAGAAGTAATTTCAGAGGTGTGAGGCATCCCTACTTCATGCACCCAGAACCACTTACATGCTCTCATTTAGGAAGTTGGATCATGTGAAACATTATTACAAAAAATTTTAATAGGTACTGGGCTTCACAGATTTTATACTGCTATGTTTTCCTTTGGGTCACAAAATGAAGTTTGACTAGGAAGAATTGCTGAGGTCAGGTAACACAACTTAAAGAATGATTAATTCTCTTCCACAGGCAGCATCTCCCACAGAGCCAAACATCACCTCTACCTCATACCCTCACAAAAAATCCCAACCACAAATTCATCATACAGCTTTTAATGGAAAGTGTCCCTTCTCTTCTACAGAAACAGCTAACACCCCTTATTTTGTGATGCAAAAACCTCATTCCTAAAGCAARCCAGATGCAGCAATTGCTTAAATAAACACATTGATCAAAGTCCTTAGAGGGAGCTGGATTGATCCCACTGCTGAGGCCCAGCATTAATCACAGGTGAGGTCACACACACCTTYAGAAATCTGGACTACTAACCTTACTTATGCTTTGAATTTGCATAGTGAAACAGCTGCTCAGCTCCCTAGCAGCTCAAGAGGTAAGAATCAGTATATGTACATTAATCTTGCAGAATATTATCCTGAAGAAGCACATTAGAAAACTTGTCATCCTTTTCATTTGTCCCCCCTTTTCCTTTCACCCAAGTAAATCTAATGYTTCTGTCAAACATGATTTTTATCTTAATGTGGACCTAGAAAATGACAGCTATCCTGAAGAACCTGAAGAAAAAAGTGAATTCTAGATATTTCAGCCACACCAAGCTCAAATGGAAGCACCAGAGATCTCAGCTGATGTTTTAAGATGCAGATTTACTCTCCTACATGATAAAATATCCAAACTTAATAGCCATATGAATTACTGGGGATTTTATTCAGCRGGTAAGAGGAATGTAAGCATCAAAAAAGTTCCCTGCACTGACATTGTCAGCAATATCATCATTCTTRAAGTGTAAGGGAAGAATTTCACCCTAAAAGAGCTCAAAAAAAGGAATCAGGTTCACTTCAAGTCATAGAGAACAGTAAAAGGAGTACAAAAGACATTCAGCAGTAGCAGAGCAAAACCAGCAGCACTGCTAAACATCTTTTAGGAGCCCAAATGGCAACTAGATTCMCCCAGCTGGTTTTTAAGTGGATTTTCAATAAAGATGCAAAAGAGGACTCAAYCCAGGAAAGCACTTAAGCACGTGATAACCTTAGCATGTAAACAGCCCTCCAGGTTTCCATGGCACGAACAACAAAGAAGATGGGTCATTGGATTAGGACAGAACCCCTTCTTTTCTCCTTGCAGCTACTCAAGTAATTATTTCAGGCTGAATAAGGCCTGGGTTATTCACAGACAGATYCACTATTACCTGAAAAGAAGAGCAGTCAGATATACCAACCAATGTATTATCCTGGGTGTTTTTCACAATCCTAAAACTGGAAATTTCTCAGTTATTCCAATTTGGAGGAAAGTCACATAAACTCTAAATATGCCAGTAATACAATAGCATCTATAAACAATCTTTTTTTTTAAAGTCATTAAATAAAAGGTAACACARTTGTGTTTACCTCAATTTAATGATTACCTTTGTAATTTAAGGCAATTCTGGGTACTTATATTTAGTCTACCCATAAGAATATTTTGGAAGAATCTAAAAAACTTCTTACAAAACAGCCACTCTTCCAACTATCTTTTAGAGACAGTAATATGCAATAATAAATATTTCACAGAAGAAAAGGGCTCTTGGTTTGTTTCCCCCAGTGAAGCTTAGTGCTCAGTTTAATGCAGAAAGAAAAATGCATGCCTGCTTTTTAACAAAACTCCATGCTATCAGCAAATCAGGGAAAGATCTCGTAAGACTGTGGTATCTTTTTTGACTAATTGAGTTTCATTTGCCATCTGCAGTAGCATTAAAAGCATAACTTACAACAGCTCCATTGAAAGAAAAAACTGAAGCCATAAAAATTCAAAACAAGCTAATTTGTTTTCCTCCAGCACAAGCAAAAAAATTAGGAAACGTATAATCCCGAGCAAAAAATGCACTCAAGTTTCTACTCAATCTGTGCCATCACAGCCAAAGCCAAGTACTATTTCAGGGTCCTCACTTTTCCTACCAGCCCCAATGCAGTTCTCTCCCAAAAAAACTACCCATGAGCAGGATATGCAAGACAGAAATAGAAGTGAAACAGATTTTCTTTAAAAAAACTTATAATGAACTATGTTTAATTAGTTAAGGAATGTTTGACTGTGTTATTTTAGCTGGTTTTGCTTTAGATCTGTGTTGGCTGAGTTCAGTAGAAAACTCTGAAAAATTGCCTTACTGCACCTGCAGAAAAGAACTCCATGGACCCATATCCCTTTGAGGATTTATCAACAGCTGAAAAACAAAATTCAACAAAGAATTGTTTCATGGTTTTCATACAACTACAGATGAATTAGAGGTCATAGAAYAAGAAAGATATCAGAGAGAATTCAGGGGTCAAAGGCCTATACAACCCAGAAAACTTGATTAATAYATTGCAGGTGCAGTAAGGGAGCCAYTTCATAGGCTTCTATATCCCAGAAAACTTAATCAATAGCCATTGTCTAACCAGGACAGCAAATTTAAGAAAGCACTGTTTAGCTGCATAAAACTTGGGTTGTTCATTAAACAAAGATAGATGARATGTTCTGATACTAATTAAAAGAAACAGATTTTTGGGAGTGTCTGCAAAAGTCTTGCATGTAGAACATATATACAAGTGTCTGAAAATTGTTCTTTGAACATGCCTATGGTGAATTAATTCCCAATATATTCCTAATTTTRACTCAAAATTATTATTAGGAATGKTCACCTAACAGCTTTTTGSTGTTWAAGTTCTTTGTTTCACCTGGGCATTTCTCTCAGCCAACATGTCACCTTCAGATGCTTTAGGACAGGCAAGTTACAGTCCTGATGGCAAAAGCACCCTAAATCAGGAACTGGTTGATCCCCACACCTTTCTTCACAGTTGAACTCRTAACTATGCCTTGGCTGGGCCAGAGTTACATCATTCCAGGCTGTCATCAGCCTCCTATCTTAACTGTTGATCCAAGAAAAATAAACTCGTAGACCATCATTTTTCCTGGAGAGAGCTGGCCGTTAGCCAAAATTCAAGTGCACAAAAGGTTATTTTAACTTCTCTACTTTGCTCACAGAGGATAGAGCAGCGTAAGAATTCCTCTGGCTTCTTTCACTGAAAACAACTAACAAAATAAAGTATTATGAAGTACTGTGTTTGACAGAAACAATTCCAAACATATTATCTTTAACAAGAAAAGCTTTTAATACATGTATTAAGTATTTACTGAAGAGATCCAGAATAAATCCCTGGAATAAAGCCACATCAATATAGCTGATGAATATTTTATATTTCTAATGTAATCCAAGCTTTTGGTCTCAGTGAAACTTCCTGTTTTCTGCGCATAACCTGAAATCACTTCTCCTGTAATAAGATACAGAATAGCATCAAATTCCTCATTTTGGTACAGCCATCTTATTGACCCCTCCTAGCAGCCAAACTACAGCAGATTTAAAGTGAGCAATGTGGAAAACGTAATAATTTGAATCAATAAAGGTGTTAAAGTGCACAGTATAAAGGRCAGCCACTGCCTGGAGATTGTGGTCAGGATTCTTTCTGCTGCACCTCTCGTTTATCTAACACCTACCTGTGATGAGAGCTTTTCCCTGAGCCAGTTTATTCTTCTGGAGTTTCCCTGGTGTTAGGAGTCAGCTAAATTACAGAACTTGAGGCTACAAGAGAGAATTGCATAAGAAATGTATTTGCATTGATTTTACTCATACACATGCAGGAGGATCAGAGGAAGCCTCTGGTCAGCTGGCAGAATACTCCACTCAACTTGCCTACTTTTGGCACACATCTACWATTCCCCTTCTCCCTCCTTTATTAAAAATGCAACAAAATACTCAAGGAAAGCAAATTCCTTTGCAACTTCCTTCAGGAGAGAATGAATACGTTTGACAGCTGCCTAATCTGAAAAGCTCTCTCTTCTTGATCCCTTAATATTAATCACGATCCCTTAATATTTTCTAGGAGGCATATACAGATTAATTTGCATCTTTAATTCAGGACTGCAGAGCAAATAACAGGAGAGTTGCAGTTGCTGCCTGTGCACCTATTTCACTCATTTAGAAGTCACACATTCTCCAAGAGCATCTATTATATTTCAAATYTTCTTGTATACTTCACCATTCCAATTCACATTCACAGATTCATCTCATTGCAAATGTTTTAGCCTTTATTAACATAACTAATATTAATGTAGTATTGCTGCTAGAGCTCATGGAAGGGAATAAAAATCTATTTTGCTATTTTTAGCCATTCTTGAATTCTGACCTAAGGTTCCAGCCAACCAGCTCCAGCAAAGGCAACGGTTTGGTCCCAAGCCTGGCCACAGTCACCAACTGTCAGATGACATTCTTGARACAACGTGAGCAACTGAGATCCTGATATTTGCCAGCAAACAGAATGGAATGTTGAGGATTTTAGGGGGCAAAAATTAACTTTAAAGGGAGAAAACAATCTTTTTATTAACTCAAATGTGTTATGCATCTATATGGAATTAAAGTTTGTACTTGAAGCAATACACATCTGTATTAGCAACCAGTTTCAGAAGTAAAGGAAAATTATACACAAGTAATCTTTGGAGTGAGAGGCCAGTAACATGAAATTATATAAAAACACCACAAAACAACCCAACCAGGGCCTACAATCTGCTTGTGGAAATATCACCTGTGAGGCATACTCAGTATGACACTTGYTGATCACAAGCAACAGAGGTTCTATTCCATCAGTTACTTCATAACGACAGAATTCAATTACAACCAGAAAAAACAGTAGCAAAGTGCCCTCTRCCTGTCAGCTTCCTTCTGTGACAAGCCTAAGCACTAGACAAAAATAAGGATGAAAATACAATTAATTCTCGTGAAGAAAAAGGATCTGATTACACGACCCAGAGCCCTGTACCAGCTGTAGACACAAACCTTGATTTAATTGGCAGAAGTGGGAGGTTTAAGAAGTCATAAGTACACAGAAAATGAGAAACTCACAGGCAGTCCTCCTGTCTGCAAGAAAAGGAGATAATGCACTGAATAATGAGCTTTTCTGATAGCTAGGCTTTGATGGTGAGATTGCTAAATACCAGGCCAAGCAATAATCATGGCAATCTCAACTGTGTCCAAACCCACATATACCAAACAAGAGGGAAGCAGCATGGTAACGGGTACACAGCACAGCTGAAGATCCTTGAGTTAGCCTGAACCAGCACAAACCTGAGCCTGCAAGGAAGAAACCTTRCAGTCTTTGTCCAGGGGACAGATCTGCCACAGCTGGAGGAATGGCTGATCAATATTCTCTTCCATAATTGGGATTCACATCTATAATGACAGCACTGATGGGCTCATCTCACACATACTGCCTTGCATAAACTCATGCCTTAAGTGGGCTGCAGCCCAATCTGTCTTGAAGTTGAAAGAYAGCCCTTGAATACTTAAGCTTGGAGTAAAGTAGACGAAAAAATGAAACAAGCTATGGCTTTCTTGCACAAAAATTCACCCTGAATTACTCCTGTTTCAGTTAGTTTATGGATGAGGAACTGAGTATTTTATTTTTCCCTTTTCTGCCACATGCTTCAGGGAGTTATGATGATGGAAGTCATTACTCAGAGCCTGTTGGTTTCTCAACTGATTCTTTTCTTCACAGTACAAACTTGTTTTCATTTTGTTTGTTGAAGATGGAGCCCTCCCCCTACTACTGTCCTATTATGTCTTAACTCCTAGTTCATTTTTCTGAAAAAATGCATCGACTATACTAGCTGCACCTCTGGTAGCTCTGTTTTTCTCACAAACAAGAGATGAAATTCATATTTCCATTTTATCCTTAAGATCTTCTCAGAACTGGTATTTCCAGAACCTTAACTGAGACACTCAAAGTAAAGGCTTTAGCCTTTGATTTTTCCATATTGCAAACAAGAGCTGACAAAATCTCATTTATTTGGAGAAAGAGCCACAGCACATGGATCATATCGGATGGATAACTCCCAGCATGACAGGAGTTTTCAGTAAACACAGCAAATGACATGCTAATAAAGCAGATGATAGATTTGGCACTCAGAGAGCGTTTTTTATTTATTTATTTTTTTAAGTCCCTCCTTCCTTCTGCCCTTCTTACTCTACTGGCAGTCCTTTCCTCTACAGTATATAGAAATCACAGTAAGGAAAGACAAAATGGCCTGCCAAGGACTRTTCAATGACATGGGCAGGCTTCCACTTGGCTCTTCACTGATCCCTCAGCTAAAAACAGCAATTAGCTGCAAAAAYCATCATGGGAAACCATCTTGAAGTCCAGCCCAAAATCCAGCTATTTCATTATTTAGGGAATTTTTTTTTTCTGCACCATTCTCCACACCCCAAATCCCAATCACCTTCCCATTCACAAGGAATGCAACCCTGCAATATCACTAAAGACAAAATGCCAATCCAATTTCAGCTCCTGCAGCTCTGCAGTGATGGCTTGTGACAAGGTAATCCAGGCATGGTATGATTTCAAGCCCTCAGATGTGAGCTGGCAGCCCTGGGTATCCTCAGCTCTCCTGCTCCAATCATCCCCCAGGCAGGGCACATTCCTCCCTTGGGTCTTCCCAGTCACACACTACTCACGGCTTCCCTCGCCTTTACCCTTCTCAGAGCTGCCAATATTTATTTGCTCTGTTTGCAAATGTGTATTTAGCTCGTGCCCAAGTCTGAACCCTGCCCTGCAAGTTTACCAGTCCTCAGGATTTCTCTCATCACAAGAGCACCTCAAGTGTGTCTGCTGTTAAAGGGATTGCTCCCCACAGCAGCCTCAGTCCTTTGTCCTCGGCCTGAGCCTTTTGTCCTTCCTTTTGTAAAAGTGTCTGTGACTGAACTCAGGCAAAAATAATCTTGATGAAAAAAGGCAGGAGAGATGAAAATCAGCCCTTTGTACTCACTCATTTCTTTTTCAGCCCATTACTTGGGTTTTGATGATAATCTGTTTGCTTCTCTTTAGACCAAGAGATTTTCCTTTTCAGGCCATGGTAATGAAAATGTTTTCTCTTTCTTTTAACCATTTGAAAAGCTCTACTGAAATTTAAAATCGGGGTTGAGCTATGGAATTTGCCTGTTCAATTTAAAAACATTTTTAACCAGACACAGATTCTTCAGTTTAAACAGTATTGAGAAATGAAACAATTTCTGTGTATGTGTACACAGAGCCACACAAAAAAACCCCACATTTCAGCCATACAGAGAAAGCGCACTCCAAAATGCCACTGAAACCACTGATTTCATCTAAATTTAGAGCACATCATAGATCACACCACCACTTCCATMTACCCTGATGAAGGGATTGTGGATGCCAGCAAGAACCCTTTGATTTCCTTTGGAGGATCTTAACTCAGGCCTCAGTGTTGTCCTCACAAATATCCTCATTTGCTGGTTCCAGACAGCAGGTGAGCATGAAATTGAGAGATCTGGMTATCAGATGACAGACTAAAAAGCACCTATGCAGAATACACAAAAAAAAATTGTAATGTATTATGTTTAAAGAACATGCAAAAAAAATATTCACCTACAGTTAGTCTCCTGTAAATTCCAGCTTCCTCTGAAAGAMTAATTTTGATCTGCTTTAACAAAGTCTGAGATCAAAGACTGGCTTGATTACGTCTTTTCAGTATGAGAACACTGTCACACACATAAAAAAAAAAAAGTCAAAGTCAAATTTGCATTTCAGGCTCAAAATAACCATCAAACCACTAAACACAGAGAGGCAGCCTTTACCTCAGTCATGTCACCTAAAGGTACTCTCAGAGGTACAGCCAGTGAATGTGGTGGGTGGATGAAGCTGAGCTGAGCACTCCCATAGACAGCAAAGAGAAAGGGAGGCAGGACTTTTGTTTCCCTACTTGACCAACTCAAATTTAGTTAAAGGCATGGGATAGCATTGTTAYTGACTGCCCCAAAAGAGAAATCATTCCACCCTTGACAGAAGCAATAAATTCTCATTAATTTTGTTATTTGCCATTACAGTTTTACATCTAGGACTGCGTCACGGGTTAACCCCAGATGGCAACTAATCCCAAACAGCCKCTTTCCCACTCCCCTCCAGTGGGATGGGAGAGAGAATTCCAAGGGTAAAAGGGGAAAAAACCTCATGGGTTGAGATAAAAGACAATTTAACAGCYACAGCAATACCCACACACACAARCAARGCAGAACAAGGAATTCATTCACCACTTCCCACTGGAGGCAGGTGTTGTGCCATCCTCAGGACAGCAGGGCTCCATCATACCTAACTGACTYGGGAAGACAAATGTCATCATTCTGAACATCCCCCCCACACTGMTGCTTCTTCCCCTAGTTTGTATGCTGAGCATGATGCCATATGGTCTGGAATATYCCTTGGGTCAGYTGGGATCAGSTGTTCCAGCYGTGTCCCCTCCCAAATCCTTGTGCTCCCCGAGCYCCCTCACTGGTGGGGTGGGGTGAGAGGCAGAAAAGGCCTTGACTCGCTCTAAACTGCTCAAAAACAATCAGAAGATCCCTGAGTTATCAACATTGTTTTGGACACAAATCCAAACAGCCCTAAAACAGCTATTCTGAAGAAAGAGAACCCTCTGTCCYAACCCAAACCAGGACATTCTGTTTCTGCTTAAAAGGGAATTAAGGGCATGCATTAAGCTTACTTAGAAAACAGTTAACTGCCAAGAATGMTGGTAATGAACTTGAACACAGAGGAAAGAGGAAAACAGAAAATTAACATTTTAATCTTTATAACTGCAGGAAGAATAAATTCTCATGTTTAACTGAGGACAGTGGATTTAAAGCAGCAACAGAACATCCTCATGAAGTTGAAATAACAACCAGATCGCTTGCAACCAGCAGATAAAGCTCAATGATTATATCATAGATGGCAGAGAACCAAGAAGTTGCAACTCACCAGCAAGACTTATACAGATACTTAAACAGGCTAAATGTCCCATTCTACCTCTCCCATTAATTGTGTTACTACACCTTCCAATCCTTCCACAGGACTCAAAGTCCTGCTTAAGGAAATGTGTCAAACAGATCCTGATATAGAGTTCTTCATGACTTACTATCTGAATATGCTTGCCAAAATGAATTATCAATAAAAGTCAAGAAGATGCAAAAAGTCAAGAAGGTGCAAATACAGGAATATTTTGCTTCTGAGATTCATTCTCCATTTGCTTTAGTAGATGCAGAACCAACCTTATTTCCAGGAATCTCCTGTATCATCACAGTGAAGCAATTAAAGATATATAGTTCTGAAAATAAAGATATCAATTTTTCTTAAATGATTTTTTAGAACCATCTAAAAGAGCACAAACATTCAAAGTACATGTTCCCAAGATGTACTGGATGCTAAACCCAGATTTCCAGCAGCTCTGCTTCTGTTTCTCCTCATCTTGCAGCATGTCACTTGTTTGCTGTTAGAAGATCAATAATAGAATTATTAGATCAACATTGTATTTCCTGCATAATTTCTMTTCTATTTCAACACAGGAAGTGTTAGTCTGCTAAATGGTAGACTAATCAGCTACAGATCTCTTCCCTCAGTTATCCTGTGTGACTGGCCACTAATGCAGTTATCCTCAAACTTATATCAAAAATCATCCCCCCGCCATGGAATTGTTCTTGGAGGCTGCAGTGCTCATTACAGACRATGTCCTCCCAAGGAGAGATGAAGCACCACAGAGCCTGGAGAGCTACCCACAGAAGAGAAATAACACAATGAAGGGCAAGGACAAACGTGGGAAAACAGGTTCTTGCATMCAGACAGCACCGGCCTCCTCTGTACCCCTGATTACGCAGGAGGGAAGGTAAATGCACCTTCCACAACCTCCTCTCATTTTCTCACATAGCTGTCTTCTTCTACAGAGCTTAAACAAAATACTCATCTTTTCTCCCCTTCARATAAAATCCTCCATTCGTATTAATGAAGTCTAAAAAGATGTGGCTAAAGAGGATAAAGAGTGCAAACAGGAGGAACAGATAAGAGATTATGTTGCCTTCAAGATGGCCCTTGCGGTGTTTAAGGTCATCTTTAGAAAGACAGGTCAAAGGGCAAAAATAAATCTGCAAAAGCCCTTAACTTTACCACCCTGCAATATCACCTTTTAAATTCTGAATTATCACAATGTTTTTGAAATCTTATGCAAAATCCCTTTTTAGTAGAAGCAAAAACAATAAAAGGGATAAAGGGATAATGGTATCTTCCAGAAAACATTCTTTTCAATATTCCAAGTAATAGTTTATCCAGCAGCTAAACAAAGCACTGCATCCTCTGCATCAATKAACTCCAATTTAACCTTTATTCCATGTCTAACCAAGAAAGCAGATCAAGACTACAGCATCTTACGTTCTTGGTTAATGCATGCAGAGAGCTGTAATACCCACAATCATCTGAGAGCTGAAGAAACAGATTCCCACTAAAGTTGTCACTGAGGSACAATATATTAGGTGTTACCATGAATGGAGTCTACATCAAGAGAGTTTCRTTTTACATGACATGATAAACTTCCATCCTAGTGAATTAATATGGTGTTTAAAAAGGTGTTACMGAGCTCCTGCATCTGAGCCTTTCCACATGAAATTCATTTACTAAACCACCTGAACAGAATATTTTTTCTGCATACAGACATTTCAGTTGAGGCAATGAACAGTTCATCTGCACCTAAGAAAAGACAAATGAAAAAATATTCCAGCAAAGAAAGTTGAATGCTTATTAAAAGAAAAGTATGAAGCCTGCATTTATTAAAATGAGAGTTTTTCTTTCTATTCCTTAGATTTCATCTGCTCCAAGTCTGCATTCCAGAGAGCAATAAAAACGAAACCAAGTATTTTCTTTTTACCTACTACTCACARTTACAGTAAGTTAAATGAAAGTTTGTTAACATTAAAAACTGCCCTTAAGTAAATGTATCAGCTTATAGATGCTGATACAAAATGTATCCTCAAATTAACCATATCATGGTAYACTGGGATGGAGTTAACTTCCTTTACAACAGCCCAGATGGCGCTGTGTTTGTATCTGTGGCTAAAACAGTGTTAATAACTCACCAGTGTTCTGGCAACTGCTGAGCAGTGTTTGTAGAACATTAAGACCACCTTTTTTCCCAATTTTCCTTCAATGAGTGGGGTGGGCAAGAGGCTGGGAGRGAATGCAGCTGGGACAACTGCCCAAAGGAGTACCCCARGCCACACAACACCAAACTGGGATTAAACTGGAGACAGCCTGCCCCAGCCATTGCTTAACATCAAGAAGGAAGGTAACGAGTGATTTTCTTTACATCACATGTTGATTTTTCTCTTGCTAATTAGAATTCAGTAAATCAGCATTCCTTTTCAATTTGTTTTTTTTTGTTTTATCTGTTGTGGCAGCATACAAGAGGCCATGGAACTGTGTTGCACTATGGAATGGAAGAAACTCAAAAACAAACAGGAGCATCTCTCAACTCCTAGAACCATGCCCTAGGAAGTCAGGGAACATCCATTTTGGGAAACAAAATCTGTAATTTAAATTAGAGGACACAGCAGCTTATCTGCAGACAGACTGAGTGGGGCTGCTGCAGATCAGCAGTCACAGCACAAGATCTGCTAGCATCATGCTAAACCCCATGAGAATTTGCCTTCAGACAAGTCTATCAAACAATTGTATCAAGTAGAACGAGTCAAACTAAGCATCCAACCCTTTCTAGTCCTCATCAAACTGAATTTCCCTAAATGAATGAGACTGACAATTCARTTTCCTTCCCAGCTCTGCCTCTGATCTGATCTAGATATAAATTGAAATCCATCAGACTGTGATCAAYTAGCAGAGCGAGGGTGCACTGCCACAGCCTGTGCTGGGCTCCACCTCCAGCACTGCACCACCTCCTCATGCAGGTGTGAAACCACTGGGCAGGCTTTTGGTCTCTTTTTTTTTTGGCCACTACCAGCTATGGGCTCACCAGAGCACTGTATAATTCCTATTGATTTCATCTTTAAAGCTAGAAGCAACAGAGTAACACACACTACTCTACAAACCCACAGCATCAGGGTTTTTTTTCCCTTTACTGACAGGCAGTTTACAAAATAAACAAACAAAAATTGTTTTTGCTACGAGAGAAAAATGTTAGTAAACAATTGTTACCTCATAACATCATTGYGTTATATCCCGATTTTGGGAAGCTAATGCTTTTACCTACACAAATAAAAAGGTGTTAGCAAAGAACAGCAGAGTCCAGGTATCTCTTCCCTGTCTGCTTGTCCTCTGCCTTCAACTCACCTTGTTTATCCCATTTCTGTCTCGAAGAGATTACTATCTATTTTATACAATGCCAAAATCTTGCACAGAGATTCCAGAA
>NW_026623758.1:36794-57780 GCF_030028575.1 Malurus melanocephalus | reverse complement strand
AGCAGAGGCCCAAAGCACTGAGGGTTGGGAATTGTGTGTAGATAGCACCACTGGACCCGGGAGCCTCAGCTCCCTATGGAGGATGCCAGCAGTGACTGGGAAGCCCATAGAGAATGTTCCAAACAGAACAGCAGGAAAGAGTCCAAAATGGACTGTTCCAGAACAGAAATTTTGCCTTATTAACTTTTCCACCAGCATTATTACCTCCCTTTTCAAYGTGCTGCTTTATAAACCAAAGATGAGGCACTAAAAGGGTGCATTTATGGACTTGGTGGTGCTGTATAAGCTTATAACTCAGTAGACTTCATGACTGCAAGACATTTGTATTGATTTATTTACTTCATTAGTGAGGGGAAGATATAATTCTGCATTGATGGAGAACCAAATTGAAGAARGAACAGCTGATTAGGCATTTTAAAATCACATTTTGTAGTGCASTTTTATAATGGCGCATCCAAAATTAAATACCAGGAGCACAGAGTTAAACAATCTAAATCTAAAGTTAGAAACTTAAATCATTGATCTGATCTGTAGACAAGTGAGTTGAAACTTGAGAGAGTTCAGCTGCAGAACTACCTTACCTGCCCTACTTGATGAAGTTTTACAGGATGTGCTAATGTAATTATGAAAACTCTTTAGTTGCATAAACAGGGCAAGTCTTTACTSTGGGTTTTGAAGGAATTGTGCTGATTGAGACCAGCAGTTTCCTATAAACAGAGCTGGATACTCAGTCAGGGAAGCTCCTTCCTACCAGCCACTGCACACGATGCAATAACATTGTGCCTTTGAATCCCAAAACATTTTGRCATTTTCCTTTGATGCAGCCTCTCCAGCAGCACACTGGGGTAATTATCATTAAAGCAATAATTTGGCAAGCATGAATCATAATCTTTAAGTGGGAAATTAATCTTCCCAGACTGGGAGACGTAAATATTTAATTCTAAGGAGCAGAAATTAATACAAGAAGTTGAAAAAAGACGTGAGTTTATGAATAACAATACTCACCCCACCTTTTTGTTGGGTATCCCCAAGTACCGTAAAAGGATAAATAAACAATGTTTTCTACGTTTTCCTCTATAGGGAAAATTGAGTGCAGATTACTCAAGGCCACAGAGAGAGATTGAACTAAGGAGCAAAGCTGAGGCTCTTTAATCCTGCTCCAGCACTCTGCTACTGCAACACACTGGTGGGAGGAGGRAGGATCTCCTGAGAGACTCAACTTCTCAGGAGGGCTGACTCAGCTCCATCACTACCTCATGGAGATCCAGGAATGAACATAATGAAACATGATGTCAGCACTCCGAGAAAATAATCTGTCATACCAACCTAATGCAGCCTGAATCATTAATGGGATATTGATTTCACTAATGCTCCTCCTCGCTGCCATTTGGAAGGAAAATATTTCTCTGTTATACAGTAAACTACACTCAGGGTCATGAAGTACAACAGCCAATAGCATTATGGAGAGGGTTTTGTTGTTGGGGCTTTTGGRTTTTGCTGTTGTTTTTTGCTTTAAGGAACAAAACATATTTAAAATTCTGCATTCAAAGGCAACCGCTAACGTTACTTGCGCTACTTAAAACCAGTCATGCCTAATTCCARTGATTTTGTCTTTCATCATCTAAGGAAGAGAGACCTCCATGTGGCAGGCATGTCCTGAGAAAAGAGGCAAAGAAGGTTGGCAGAGCTGCAGGAGTTACAGAGCAAGGTGCTGCAACACTAAACCAACATTTCACTGCTCAGGTCAAGGGCTCTTGTGGTCAGAATTTTTGTTCTTTATTTCCATCTCTTCTCACTATACAAGTTAAATACTATYTTTCTTCATCAAATGGCTAATCTTACATTTTAGCATTGCCCACTTTTAACTATGCTGAACATTCCCCATTYTCCATTGATTTGGGGACAGCTGTTTTATTCGTCACCACACTGCAGACACAGGAAACTCAGAACTAATTGTGAATTCAGCGGAATTCTGGTGGCAAAATGCTTTGTTAGTCAACTCCTTCACCAAAACCCAAACCTCTCCTTACCCTTCTCTTCCCAAKCCCTTGTAGGACAAGGACAAACTTTAGCACCATTCCTTTCCCYCCCTCAAATCACACCCAGCCCTCATTTGAATCTCGCTGCCTTTTTGTACCATCATGATTAAACAGAACTATGTTTCCAACAAGGAAAAGAGAAGTTAATAAACATCTCTTTTTTTTGGGTGCAACTCTACCTGGACCTTTTGTCCAGGTCTGTGATAACTCCTGTCAGTGAATAAATTATGAAATGCCTCTCAAAAGTATTATAACCACCGTTAGAATATACAAGATGACTCAATCCTGAAAAATTATACCCCCATCTGTCAGATTCAAAAAGCCAGAAAACTTTATTTAGAAATCACACAACTTTCCTGCCAAATCTGTATCACCGCTAAAATTGTAAACTGCCAGCTTCTGTAGCTCAGAACATTATTTTTGGGCAGTGCCTCACTACAAATTAGGATTACTTTGTTTTCTTTCCACTYTACCTGGCTGCAAACAGGTAAAAACCCAGAGGGTAAAAAGTAATTATTAGTCATCAGTAGAGGGACTTCTGCCAGATGGCCAAAATGAAGGATGCARTGGATTAAACACATTTCACCTCTGAGGGAAGTTAACAGTGCTAATGTTCTTCTTCTAGTACTTGCATGTACTAAAAAAACTATGAAAAACATTTATAAGATGTCCTATCTTCTTCGGAAATTCATGCAGAAAAATAATTTTCAAGAATAATAATCAAGTACAGTCAAATTTTAACATGTATTCACACACAGGACATGGATTTTGTCTAACTACAGCGAAGTTCTGGGGTTTTTTGTTTGTTTCTGAAAATGGCAAATTCTCTTAGGCAAAGCATGCCTTATGGACATCAAAACATCACTGCTCCCAGGTGTTTTTCCTGTGAAAGTACTAATATTAGGGCACACTTCAGGAAAATATCTTCAAAAAGTATCTACTTGGCTGTTTAAATGGTAACCAAATAGTTMCATTATCACTGAAGATGCTATAGAGAAGATGAATATGAAAAACGTKTATGCTCCAAGCATGATCACCACAAATTATCTGTGATGTTTAGAAAAAGTGATTTTATTGAACTATTTCTTTTTTTTTAAATTGAAAATGTCAAAAACATCCTAGCATTTGCAAAGGACCATCTCTGCTTCCAGGATCTGAGGTGACCTTAAAATGGTTTAGTGCTTTGATTTGGGCTGCATTTTTTCAGAGCTGTGCAGGAGACAGCACCAGCGAGTCCTCAGATGCACTCTACCTCTCAATTTTAGTTAGGTMAGTCAGATTTGGTCCTGCTTTGTATCACAACTCAAGTGTTTCAAAGAATCCATTTCTTTTTCAATGGAGTGAGCACAGGAAAAGAAGAATAATTGGAATATTTTGTACAAAGGATTGTCTGGGTCATCAACAGAGTCAGAACACCTAGAGGAAAACAAAGTCACTCATAAAAGAGGAATCTCTATTCAAAAAGATCCTCTAAACTGTTTCAATCCTTCATGATTTATGAAGCTGAGTCACAGTGTTCCTATACTAAAAGATTAAGTCTAATTTAGAAATTAAAAAAAAAAAATCCATCTTCAGCAGTATCAGTAGTATCATTCCTACTTAATTCCTCAGAGTTTCCATTGTTTCCAACCTTTCAGGCTTATGTTACACAGAAAATAATCAAGTCCCTGCCCTCCTCTCCATGAACAGCAATGATGCTACAGAAGCTAAGAAGAAAGCAGGAAACTCAGCCTTTTTTCTTTTTCCAGAGAAACTCCCTCCCTCAAACACCAGGGAAAAAATTCCAGGGGCGTGGACCTGAGTGTCAACACCCAGGCACTGTGGGGACAGTCCCTCTGCCTTCTCTAGCTCCTAGCAGGCACACAGTGCCYTGCTCCTGACAGCAGCATCCTCTCAAATCACAGCAACAGCTTCCACTCTGAGCTTCATCAAACTGTGATCATGCACAGCCAGCAYGGAAAGAAGCTAAGCAGGGATCAGGCAGCTCCTGCCACACAGTACTTAGATTTATTTTTTTCCCCCCTCCTACATGCAACCAGAAAATTCACAATCATTTTTTTTAAATCTCAACTTCAAGGGGAAGCAAAAAAGCAAAACCTGAAAACATTTCTAGTAGTTTCACAGGACAACTGAAAAACAGCAAGAGAGCTTGGCTAGGCAGAAATGTCAGTAGTGTAATTCAATCAAGATGTACTTTGCAGCATGGTTAATGGCTTTCAGGGCACCTTGCACTATTAAATGAACCCATCATTTTATGGAGAGGGAAAGGTTTTCCTCACATTCCAACTCAACAATGTAGAGAGCTTCAGAGACCTTTACTATGGGTAGAGTTGATAAAAAATTGAATTTGCCATCCTAGCTCAATTAAACACAAAATTAGAGTAGGAGAATTACTGAAAAACCACTATTAAGCTGATTATATGTTAAGCATTAGCTACTAAGAACATTAATGCCATGAATTACTATAATGATTATTTTAAATCTGGACAATTAATATTTTGTTCTGTAGGTTTCTATTGTTAGATATTACCTTTAAGTAAATACTATCAGCATTTATATATTACTTTAAAAGTTTTGCTTTTTGAAGAGATAYTATTTTGAATTGTTTTCCTTTTAAAAACCTATGGTGATTAGGTTTCTTCAAAAATAGGATTTTAACTTGTCCATTTTGCACACATATACCTTATAACAGGTCAGTTTCCAGYACCCTGAATTATTAGGGACCACAACCACCAATTCCCATGTGCCATATGAACAGGAGCAGACTTTTACTACATGTTTGAGGGAAGACAATATGTTTTTCAATGCTGTGCTGGAAAAATATTTGCAATAAAAAGCATAATTTCACAAATCACCATTCCTAATTAGCTCCTGGCAATATTTGCATTATTTAAAGCTGCCTCTCACACTAAGTGGGTTTTAATTCAGCACAGGCTCTCTTTAGCCGCTGTAAAGTTCAAAAAAGTAATACAACTTTTCTTTACACTCACAGTGAACTTCCATTACCCACTACCCATCCTCAGATGAGCTTCTCTATTTCCCAGCCACTYCCCTCCTTTGGCCAAGAGGGTGATGCACAGTTTACACCCCCATCCCCTCTGCAGCTGATACTCTGGGGCACCCAGAGTTACCCCTTGGCAGTGGGGAAGGTTTACCTATTTTGTACAACGTAAAGGGCCTGTCTCTTCCTATATTTCCTGGTGCCAACCTTATTCTTCTGTTCTGCTCTGAAAGCACCCAAAATAGAAATCATTTGAAGAGTCCAGCTCTTTAAATGGTTGCTAGGTCACATTCCCAATGAAAGAGCATGAAAGACTTTTAAAGAAGCTTTCCTGAAGCTTCCAAGTCCTGTGGCAACACAGGCACAAAGTATTTGCAACCTAACCTAAAAATCACTAATTTTAAAACTCCTATTGTAAAAAGCCTCTTGTCATTAATTACAATTTGTTTTTTTTTCTTAGCATTGTTTTAGAGATATTATTTCCTAGTGTAAGCTAATCCAGTAGCCAACAGGTTCACAGAGGTTTATTTAACACCAGTTAAACACTGGTTATTTAACACCAGTTTTCAAAAATCAAAGCAATTTTAATTGAATAAATACAACAATTTTTGAGCAAAGATTACATGTATGTATCTTCCACAAGCAGGCAAAGGTGCATAGCTTAACAGAATAAGCCAAGCTAAATCTGCTTCCATTAAGAGCCTTTCTTGGTCCCACTCCTTCTCTTCCCTCTGTCCCATCATCAGTGGGATGCATGAGCTGTGTTGACTGCCCGATCAGGGATCCAAAAAGGCCAACATAGCACACAACTCAAAAAAAAAAAACCCAAAAGAAAGAAGCCTTTTATTCCCTTTTCAGTCACTACCCACTATCTGCTGGCTATAGGTCAAATAAACTTGATGTAGTGCCCTACCTGTTTTACCTACAAAAAAGTAGAGCTCTCACCTTCTTATTTCAAGGCACCTACTTCTTTCAAGTAGCCCTAGGAATATAAGGGATGAAGAGAGCATTTGTTGCTAATCATTACAGTAAACCACTAAGTCTACAGAWCAGCAGTGTAAATCACAGGTATTTGTCCATACACACACTTGTTTTCTGTTTTGTGATTATTTTGTGGAAACAGTGAGGTACGAAAGGCGCTGCACAAGCCAGGCAAAAGCCCACTTTTGCTCTCCAACAGCCAGCAACAGCAGAGCCCCAGGGAACCTTTGCTCATAAAGAGGCAAAGCACACACCAATGTGTCCTCAGAATACGCTCTAGCTAGCGAGGCTGGGGCTTTGAGCCAGAAATACCCTTTTCCTATTCAACAGCCTTCAGTAGATGCTCCTGACACCTATTYTGTCACTCTGTGGACCAGTGCAGARTGCCACAYGACAAGCTACACAGCTGAAATACTTTGTGCAGGAAAGCACTTCCTGYGTGTGCTGTGAACCTGCAGCCTTCCAGTCACACTGGATGCTGCCAGCTCTTCTTCTGGAGAGCACAGGGAACGCTCATTCCACAGACATCTCCTGCCTGACAGCCACAGACACAMACCTGCATCACACTCCTGCCACTGCAGCTCCTGGACAGCCTGAAGAACTGTCYTGTAGTTCATCATTCCACTTTCAGGATTCGTTCTGTGCCTTTAATCACCCTCGTTGCTACTGCCCACATCTCCTCCAGTGAGACAGTGACAAATTTGAAAATGGCCRTCCCTCTTGATCTCAGGTTTGGGGTGGGGTTTTTGAGGCTGCTCTCACAAGAATGTCTTCTACAATCTTAAGGCTTTACTTCTGAAGGGAAGCTGGCAGTTCAAATCAATACATTGATTTTCATGTGACCTTCTGTTGCCCAGCTGCTCAAACTCATAAAGCCTGTCTGCAATTTCTCAGTCAGGTCCCAGTCTGACTACCCTGGATGCTTAAGTAGCATCAGCAACTCATTCACTTCATTGTTCCCTGTCTTTTCCAAGCTCCCCATCAATTTATCGAGCTGCTCAGGCTCCAGCAGAAACCTCTGCTKTTGATGCCTGATGCCTTTATTTCCACCATGAGATTTGCCTGTTTTACTGATAGCTGCATTCTGCAATTTTTTATCCATTATTACTTCATTTGAAAATTTACCTTGCTGGTTCATTACAGTGTTGGTGGTTTTTTAATRATTTTTAATGAAGTGTGGTTGATGGTTTTGTCAAATACTTGTGGGAAGTCCCAATATATTACCTTACTTAATGATTATCTTTATTCACATGTTCACCATGTGCTTCAAAGGACTCCACTAAATAAATGGAGCAAACCTCGTTGCAAAAACCATACTGACTATTCTGCTGTCATATTCACCCAAAGGTGMATTCTATTACTAAAAGTAAACTCAATTACTCTCCCAGATAAGGACAATAGGCTTTTTGGGCTTCTTTGGAAACTCTGCCTCCCCCCTGCCCTTTACCATCCTTTCAGTCTTCTGGCACAAAATCATATTAAATAAATAAAGTAAGCAGTTACATATCTCAAGTAATTTTTCTGTCCTTCCAGACACACCACACCACAGTAATGACATGTTATCATCTATTTTAGTTATGTTGTTCCTCCTGTCACCTTTTCTGCCAAGACAAATCTTTTGGTACCTGCCTCCCTCATAGGGGAGCTTTCAGGGCATTTAAAACTCCCACATTCTCCACTGGGATGGCACAAGTGAAAAAATAATACGATTTTACTCTTGCCACTTACTTCTCTGAATGCTTTTGAAAAAAGAACAGATACRCACATCACACAGGATCTACTGGATAAACTCTTTCTGTGGAACCTCCAGCACTGTGTATTTAAACCACCACACAGATTTGACCCTTAACTACACCTTTCCCCATTTGTTTAAAAAAAAACCCCACAAACACCACCAACCCAAACAAACCCCCACTGCATGCATCCTCCTCCTCTGCTCCCTCAGTAGAGCGGTCCTTAACTTCTGTGAGGGAGTCTTTGCACTTCTGTTGCCCCTGCAGAGATGCTGAATTTATGCACACTGGAGCTGCTACCACAGGGCACTGTGACATTTTGAAATTGCGCTTCATGCTCAGGAACCAGATGCTGCCCCTCYCCTTGTGAATCCCCTCACTAGTGTGTCTCTGCAGCTGCCACTGGCAGTGTTTAAAGCTTATTTGCAGTACCCCATCCCAACAGGACACAGCTATTGCACCCCATCCCTTTACAGTCTCACTCATCTTCCTCCACAGCACTGATGGCAGTAATTTAAWCCTATTACCATGGTTTTTCTTTTCCAGGCCTAAACTCAGTGGGATCTTTCTGTTACTTATGGCAGARTACTGATCTGGCTTGACTTTAAGCTTTAAAATACAGCACAGTTTCTCTGCCAGCTCAGCCTACTCCAGCTTTCTCTGTACTTTGACACTGCTACTTTGACACTGCATTATCCCAGCATATGTCATCCTCCTGCCACATTTAAGATGCATATTATGTCAATATCCTCTTTTAAAGACAAGCATTTAGTTCTGCATTTCAGCACTTTGGTTTCYGGGATTAATGCAAAAACACATAAAATGTTTTGATTTTGTTTTCTTCCATGAATGTTTAAGTAGCACTTCATTGGCTCCCATCTTCCCTTCTGTTTCCTACCCAGCCACTGATGAGGGACAAAAGAGGACCTGTACGGAGCAGGACTGAGGAGTTGCTGCCTAAATTCTGTTTCCAGAATTTCTGGATTCACTGTCTGGATACAAACACGATACCTTGACCACTGAGTCCTCCTCTTCCCTTCCTAGGACCCTGTCAAAACACCTCGCCATGCCCACYATCACTCCAGTGCCCAACAAGCAGGTCACCAGGCAGTCCCTACCTGAGTAACAGAGGCTGRCTTTAATTGATTCCTCTTAATTTAGTATTTCCTCCTACCTCCTACCCCCTTTATTCCTCAGCTTTCCTTCRCATCAGCCACCCTGACTCAGGAGAGCTTTGGCTCCCAGAGCCCTGAGCTATTCTGAGAAGCAAAGATAAACCATGTTTTGGAAAGTCAGAGCAGGAAATTGAGAAGCACAAACATGAAAGAGATTAAATATCCCCACTTTTGCCTGGCAGCAGATACTCCTAAATCGCCAATGACATCCTACACTGAACCTTCCATAAAATTTACTGCAGCATTCCATCGTTGTGAACAATATAAAACCACCCTAAAAATATACAGCAACACATCTTCCACACATAATTCAGAGTAGCAATGTACAGACAAGGTAAAGGTGTTGTGAAAGTGAGAGAAGCCACATCTCTCCACTGGCATCACAATTTGGAGGAATAGGGAGTGGATTTCACTGCCACAGCACTTCTTTTCCTGCAACTCCTGCATTGCAACGGTGCCATCATGAAAGAAAGACATCACCTCTGTGTGAGTAATTTYGGGGGGAGGAGGGAAGCCCAGGTATTAAGACTAGAGAGTTAATGYAAAGGAAGCTTTGAAAACAGTTCTTAGTGACATTAACAAAGAATTAAATTATTCATRCTACTGAGTGCACACAGAGGTGCTGACACAGGGGATTGCTTGCATGAGAAGCTTTCCAGTCTCCACCAACTACATTGAATTTCTGCTCTTAGATACATGCAAGAGGTCTTAAGCCTTGGATAGACATTACATGTAGTGATTACTTATCTACCTTATATCTAAATCGCTTAAAATTAATTTTTTTAAACTCCTCCTGTGTGTTTATCTGATAGAAAMAGCAGATTGCCAGTTGTTAGAGAGCTCTTTAGTTCATCTTTGATACTCAATAACATCCCTCCGGTAMCAGCAGACACATGCATACTGAAGAAGTTTCCTTATTGATTTATCCCAGACCTCTGATCCAATAARCCATTTACCACTGCCAAAAGGACAGCGACAAATAAATTTAACATGATGTATTAAACACAAGRGCTAGAAAAGGATTGAAACTGATTTTCCAAGGGGCTTCTGTTCAAYCTAAGAAATGTGGAAGCACAAGTTGCACCTGTATAACAGCCATACTRCAGCTGCACCCATGCTTCTCCACACAGCAAGGAGTAAGGCATGGTACAAGAAATAAATTGTTTTTTGTTTTTAAACCAGATAGGCCAAAGTATCTTGGTAATGTGCTTCCAATGTTGACATAAAGCCTTTTTTTCCGAGGTATATGGTTTTTTTGCAGGTTACTGTGATAGACCTTGAAAAGCCTTGGAAAAGGCCTATTGACAAATTTTGAATTTCACAATTAACATKTATCTGTGGCAGAAATGTAGACCACTGAAATTTTAAGACATCTCTTCTTGTCATCTCTACAAAAAAAGACCCACAAAATGGACTACATTTTTTTGCTCTCTGCCCMGGCTTTATTATACACCTGTAAGCAACAATGTTTTCTCCTAAATCATGGAATTCTATTTTTAAAAGTCCTTATTCAGACCAGTCCAGGGGTTCCTTAATTAACTACATATCTAAGAATAAAACATTATCTGATTCATGGACAGATGTCACAAAAAGCGCAGCAAGTCAAAATAAACTCTGAAAACTTCCCAAGTATATTAGTATGTTCGTTTTTCTTATTAAATGAATACAATTTAATAAATTCACATATTCTTAAAAAGAATATGACATGGATTTCAGCTAACATCAACAAATTCAATGCCACGTGAAGGCACAGTGAGTGCACCACAGTTCCTCATTTTGCCAGAGCACCACAAAACCTTGCAAGACGACACAAGCACCTTCTTTGTCTTGAAAAGCCTCTTTACTTTTCACCACTTGTTCTTTTGCTCCAATAAGAGTTATCACATTTCCTTTCTYGCCTCGCTTCTTACAGCTTTACTAACATAACCATTGCTTTGAAAACYTACTGAAAGGTATAAGCTCTTTTCTGCAGCCTCCAAATCCAATAATACTGCTGTGTTCAGGATCTGGAGTGCACACATGGCTAATGCCAGAAGCATAAGCATCACTCACTGCGGAATTACTTATTTTTTGATATTGCTTTTAAAGTTTATCCTCATAGTAACAACTTCTTTGCAGCCCCTCCTGAAAATCAGAGGAGTTAAATAAAGCTGCGCTCAACTTATCACAATTCTTAAATGAATAATTGAACACATGCAYAAACAGATCACATCACCTGCTGTGAATCCACACTGCAGCAGGATGTTCTGCAATTTGATTAATATATTTTAGTCTAATCATTATCATAYTCAATTGAAATAATTTAGATAGATGTATTTGATTTGTCATCCTTAATCCTGCAKGAMAAAACTGTATAAAGGTTCAATTACACTCCACAGCTCTTCACATATAAACACTGACTCAGTCTGGGGCTAGGATTGGATCCAGCTGCACCCAGACTCCTCTGTGAGGAGATGTTGAGAAAGCAAGAGGCTCCTTCTGCRCCTCCTGACTCAGTGGGAGGTTCTCCCTGATCAACTTCTCCTGAAGCTTTCATTCTGCCTGCAACACATACGTCCCCCAAACAACAATTCAGGTTTATCACACACAGTGGCCTTGAATGTAAACCATCAGACCTCAGGTAGTTTGGACCAAGCCCTTTGTCACTGGCACAAAATTAACCAATTCCAGCTTAATTAAAAAAAAAAAAAACACTTGCAAAACAACAGAGAATAAGAAGCAGAGAAAATTTTACAGGGTTTGTTTGGCTGATGAGACGGAAGGTAGCTCGTTTGGAAAAGTCAATGTACAACTGAAAGAGGATTAGGTATGCCAAATCACAATATACAGCTTTAATTATTGTTTCCAAATATTTATTGCCCTTCAAATGCTGTAAAGGTCACTTCACAATAATCCAAACATGCGTGTCTTGGATGGATTAGTCACACCAGTGTGCTTCAGATTTAACACTAATTAGATTCTCCCTCTTAGTTCCTCATAATATTTTCTTTTAGTTTAAAATGCCAGTGTATTTCAAACTTGAAAATCCAAACTCACAAATATTGCAGATATTCCTATTCAGACAGCAAACTAAATCTGTGTGCCAGCATCCCTAAGGTTTCTGCCTTTTTTTTTTTTTTTTTCTGATGGGTAGGTATTATATATTGCAGTTCATTAAATCAATCTCACTTATCCAAGAAGAGCCAAGGGCAGATCATACAAAACAGCCAATTCAAAACTTGTTTCAGCAGTTTACTTTATAGCCACARCAAAAACAATTTACTAGTTGCAAAGGCATWTTACATTAAGAATAATGGAAGAAGRAAGTTTTTAAAGGCTCAGTGTCTCAGGGCATTTGGAAGAGGGAGCTAGGAGGAAGCTCAGGAAGTTTTATTAATCATTACTAGCTGGATCACTGCAGTAGAAAAGCTCTTGCTCTGCCAGATGCTATTTAGATGTTTTAAGGTGTAAARTACCACATGTTTCATTATAAATTACCAAGAGATAGATACAGGCTGACAGGGAGAATTAAGCAACAATATTACATCCAAGAAGGAGCATTAAATCTTCATGTTTCAACCAAGTAACATTTCCTGACCACTTAAGCCCCCAATTCTCTTTACTGCATATAGCAAAACTGAATTCCAGACATGCTARCTCTTGTCTAAAATGACCATTAAAGTACCTAAGAGCAAACCTGTCCTGCAGGAAGAGCACAATTAGAGTAGAAACATTGGGAACACCTTAAAGTGGCAATTCCTGGGGATTTCTAAGAYATATTTCCAAAAGGCAGAGGTTTYCCTGACTCCCACAGCCTTTTGCACKAGGGSTTGTAAAATTTACAATTACAATTCTTGTAAGCAAGAAGACTTAAAATTACCCTGAGGATAAGTTTGGGCTCAAATTTTCAGCTCAGCCTTCAGATACTAGTATTTGGAGTGGTGTTTTTCCAAAATCCTTRTCTGAAAATTCCTGCAGCAGCAACACGTTACTTCCAAACAACTTTGATTTTTCACCTCCAGATGAGGCTGGGAGATATAAATGTAATAACAACTGTGGGCACAAACCATTATTATCTATCCTCCAGATCAGATACACAGTAAAACATGTTAGAAGGTAACCAGGATTCAATCTGTCTAGTATAACAGGCTTTTGTAGAGGATATAAACTAGAAGGGAGGATAAGCCATTAATTTCTGATATTGCTTTAAAGCCCCCTAAAAAAACCACATAGTAAAAGAATTCATTATTGGAATGGCTGATGTTGGAAAATTATCCAGCACTATGAAAGAACCAAAACCATAGAACAGCAAGCTACAGAAAACAGAGGCTGACCTTTAAATAATTGAGCCCTTCAGATATTTACAGGTGCCCAACTCTGTTGCTGCAAACAAGTATTTGGCCAGCTGATTTCTTGGCTGTATCTTCACAGCTGAGTCTTAAACAGCAGAGCAGTGTTTTGTCACTAAAAGCAGGGCAATGATTGAATCTAAAAGTAAATTCTTTAAAATTTCACTGTTGCAAAATGTGGAATACTTTTTTAAGAAACTTTTAAAATATGTTCTTTGATGTTTGATCTGTGTACGCTTTCAAGTCTAATCAAAAAGAATGGARATCTAATCCATGAAACAGCAGCTAACAAGCAAGCTCTAAGTAATAACCATGTGTTAGATAAACAGATTACTTCTTAGAAGAATTGCCTTGTTAAAGTTTAGGGTTTCACTTGCTTCAGTTATGTAAGACCTAGAAGCAGGTTAACAAACCTTGTTTATTTGAAGGATGTACTACTGATATGGTACATGAGGAATGYAGAATTTATGGGCCACAAAATTTTCAGGCAGAACTCTCGAGATAAGGAAGAAACCGATAAAAAGGAAGAAACAGAAGCAACTGTGCTGAAATCAGCTCCAGCTCTGTAAAAGTTAATTCCAGCAGAGGGAGATCGGGACCACCAACCCAAGAGGATTGAAAGGCTGAGTACRTGGACTAATTAGCATGAGAAGCAAGAGACTCATTAACCATAGAAGACAGAACACTAATAAGAGAACTATAACTAATTAACAAGAGAACTATGTATAACTTGTAGCAAATTTGTTTGCTAAAACGCATATATAACAAAACATAGGTGATGCACTTGATTTGTGGAATTCCAGCAAGTACCTTGGATTGCACAACTCTGAAATAAATAACCCATGTCTCTCTTGAGTGTGTAATTATTGGCTTGTTGAACATCATTAAAAAAAAMCAGATTTTTGCAGACAACACCACCACTTAAGATTCTAAACACTTTTGGAAGTATCCATCATTTTAAATAAACAGGTTATTTTCCCACTTGTCAATCCTAAGTCACATCCTAGCATCTGTTACATAAGAACTAATTTCAAGTTCCATAAAGTTTTTTATTCCTTCTTATATGGATAAAGACAATTGAAACAGTGAAAAGAAAATCATTTATTGTTTCCCAAAAYGACAGGTAGGAAATTAACCTTACACATGGATTTATATAAGGATTRTGAGCTTCAGAAGCCCTCTGACTCCTCACTGCATCTGCCTCMTTGGTATTCTGGCAATGCTGCATTGTCTGAAGACAAAAATACCAACACTTGAAGATAACAGCAGATAATAATGTTGACATTTTAGTCTCGTAAACAAGTTCCAGTGGGACAATGTGGTTTGCATACATTTGTCATCTTCTTTTAAACAATGCATTCACCAGATTGATTCCAAATGGCTTAAATAACTGGATACATGAATACTTGCTGTTAACACTAGAAGCAAGGAGGTTATTGCTGAATTTTCCTTTTTTTTACAGGCTGGCTTGTGGAAGAAACAGGAGGCACATGCTTCATGGAACAAGCTGCTGTCATGAGACAGAAGCTGACTTTTTGCTTCATGCAACCCTGTGACTGGCTCAWCTGGCATCACAGAACCAGAGTAACTGCACTATTCCAGACTAAAACCTTGGATCTGGTTTGCAGTGCTATGCAGTCATCCCTTTGTCTGGCAAASCCTTGCTGGAAGTGTGGGAACAAGGAGTCATCACTCAGGACTCCARTGCCAGCAGGAAGCCTCCACCACTTTGGTTAATTCTAAAGTGCCTGCTTAGGGTAGGGCTCCTCTCCAAAAACACTCAAGCAAGAGAACTGGAGGTGGCTGGAATCAAACTGGAAGCATTTTCAGGAAATCAGTTGTTTGGATGATGAGCAAAGAGATCCAGGCAGAGCTAGTTAATGATATAGGAAAAACAGAAAGCCTCCAGGGTAGGCTGCCATGATGGCTTTACCTTCCTCCATTTCTGTAGCCTCATGCAGACAAACAGAAACACGGGCTCAGGCAGCACACAACCTTCTGCTGCTTGATTAAAGGACCTGYAAACAGGTTTGTTCCCTCATCTCTCACAAACTCAGGCATTGTTCCTGACTTATCCTTCCAGTATCATTTGCATGGCCACAAATGAGAAAGGGGTTTGCTTCCACAGAGGAGATGGGAGAGAGCAACAGCCATGGGGAGAAAATGGAAGAGTGGAGAGAAGTTTGCAGCTGTGCTGGAGAAATAAACCATCCATACCTTCAAAGATGTTCAGTGCAGAGCAAACCACAATAAGAGATGAGACTTAACTGGCAGGGATTGGTTCCACACCCTCTTTCTCCTCATCCCTTACCWATCTTGGTGGAAAGCAAAATTATATTTCAGAGAACATCTATTACAGTTTCTGYCTTTTCCATAAGAAATCTGAAGCACTCACTTGCCATTATGACCCATTAAGCCACAGTCTGACTGGAGACATCCTCATTAGAAGCCATTTCCCCTGCCTGGATGAACGAGAACTTCAGGACATGATACAGTATCACACACACACAAACAAGAGCATCGTTATCATCTGTCTTGATTACAGAAAAATCTATGAACTAGTGAAAGCATTTATCATTCATTCCTGTTATCTTCCACTTGACTTGATTCACACCACCACAGACCTGAATCTTTTCTGGTAATGATACAAACTCCCACCTAAATGATGCTGCCATGGTGTTCATGGACTAAAACGCTTTGAGTTTGGCCATAGCCTGAAGAAGGAAGGTCTGGAGCCATGTACAAACCTGCTAATTTAGGCCCTGCCACCAACACCATCCCTATGCCTGATCCCTTTTGTGATTCTTCCATTTCACAGACTCTTTTTATTAACTTACAGTATACTGTTTGGCATGCAATTGCTTTAATGTTTTATATTCTGCCTCAAGTACATTCATAACAGATTTAAATAAAAGCCTASCTTTAAACAGATAAACAGTCCCAACAGAACTTCTAAAAGAGGTTGCAGTTTTATGTTTTGGCAATGCTGTTGAATGCATTTTGTCACAGCTGGGCAGCAAGAATAAGCAAGCTCACATTAGCTTTGCCTAACAAGTATTAGMAATATCAGCCTTGCTGATGCAAACTTGGCAAATAACCAGGTTCTCTACTTAATTGTATAGTGGATTGCTTAATAAGCAAAATGTGTCTCCATAAAAGAAAATTTTAAAAAAATTGTTATAAACAAAAACATGGAAACTGCAGAAGAAAAAATATAAACTCTAATCATATGGTCCAGTGTTRTCACTCCAATAGAATGTGCAATGCTATTAATCAATCACTGAAATAACCATGTTATTTTAAGAGCACTACAGAAAGCTGCTTATTAGTGMTGGCAAACCATTCCATCCCCCAAAATCAAAACCAAATTAAAATATTCTCAAGTTTTAGACCAGCTGAGATGAAACTCCCTTTCCTGCAGCTGAACCAAACGAGAACAGYAAATATGCTACTTCCATTTGAGATAATCTCAATTTAAGAAGCTAATGCACCTCTTGTTTGTCCCAACAAAGGAGTTACATACATATCTATGTTTCCTGTTTGTGTGGCAAATKAAATTCTTTGAAGCTTTGTTCTACATCAAGCAGCTTCACCAAAACAGAGCATTTTTCCACTCAACATTATTTTTTATTTTATTAATGTATGCATGCAGCACTCACCTGTAAGACATTTTAGAAACACTGGACACCTGATGAACAACTGGTGCAAAAAAATGAACCCTGTGTTACCTACATTTAACCTCCAGGACAGAAGTAAGCTACCAAAATGCAGCTCTTGGATTTCTAACTGATCAACAACATACGACACCAGAAACTAGTGACTAATTAATTAATTTCCACTTTGACTGTTTACATCTTTGCTGAAGCAAAACAATCGCAATATTTTATCTTGCTTTAACAAAATAACCATTTACAGACTATACAGAGCAGCATTCTAGTTAGCATGCCATGCTGAATTTAATGACAGATTTGAATGCTAGGCTTAAAAACAACCAAACAAAAAAATCCCATTAAAATACCCACAAGACAATATATTTACCTGATTTAAATAATGGTCTGACTGCAAAGCTCATTAGCTACAGAGCTGAAAACATAACACACAGTATGGAAACCCTGGTAACAAATCCGTTATCTTTAGACTCACAGCCTAAATTGCACCTGCATATAAATCTAGTGGATTGCATTATCTGCAATGAGTTGGAGTAAAAAAAATCCCATTACATGAAAAAAAAGAAGGTGATATTTGAATTGTATCTAACGTTCTAACAGAAAGGTCAGCAGCTCCAGAGCCTGGTCATGGGTGCTCAATAAAGGCAGTTCAGGGAGAGCACACATCTCACCTTGCACTGAGCAATGAGTGAGCATAACAGGACCCAGAGAGCCCAACAGCACCTGCATTTAGGGGATTATAATTCTCACTGGATGGGGAGGACAGCACAGCCCCTTTCACCCAGCACATTCCCTTGCAAATTAAAGATTCAGTGTGGCAGTTGCCAGCACGATTCCGACCCTGAGCTCTCTCAGTACAGAACTGCCAGCACTCAAGGGGGTAAAGAGCAATCAGGGGTTCATAAACTACAGATTTATTTCTGCTTCTACCCCACTCTGCAACTCAGGCAGGGAAGAAATTGCTCCTGTGCAAACAGTTGCTCAGAAAAGATCTTCCCAAAGGACTCCTGGCACTTTCCAATTAATTTTTCCATCCCAAGCCCCTTACAGGAGAAATCCCCTGGAATTTGAGCCAAATTATTCCTATCATGCCTTTCCAGCTGTGCAGGGCCTTGACAGAAAGCACAATGGAGTTGTTATGCCTTCATTATATCCAAATGGGAATTCCATGAAGGCTGTGCTTGCTGTCCCCTTCTCCAACTACACTTACACCTTGGGAAGTTCAGTGCAAATACAGTGCAAGTCTTGTTCCTATTCATTTCTTCTCAGTAGAACYAAAAATGGCTGCCTAAGAAACTGTGCATTCAATCACCATAATTTTCAGCTTGGCAGGTTTGATTTGAAAGAGATACATGGCAAAGAAAAATTGCTTTGCATCTTAAGAGCACTGAGACATCTGCTGTTCACAAACTTGCTCATTAAAGAGCTGCCAGAACTTTTCATCCCTCACCCCATCTCTTCTCTCCTCAGTAAAGTGATTCCCACCCAAAAAACCCATAAAAACCCACAAACAAAACAGAAAGAGAAAACAGAGTACAGCACTAACACCTTGCTTCATTTTAAAGTAAAAGACTCCAGACCTTTCAGATCACCTGGAAGTGATGAAACCATGGTGGCATTGGCTCATTTGATACATTTTCTCTCTTCCCACATCCCCAATAAACTTAATTGCTCAGAAASCTCAGATTTGTTCTGATTTAAGCTGAAACATTCCCAAAACAGAATTCTGTCCAAACAAGCCCAGCTAATGCCTGTTCATTATTTTAGATTGACATCCACACACATTRTATGAACACACAGACTCAGATGCACACCACCACCCCCATCTTAAAGGGGATTTGGTTAAGAAGGACTTTAGTACCCAAAAAGCTCTTTCCCCCTTARCTTAGTTAATTAACTTAGAGTGATGCACTGTCAGTGATATAATTGCGTAGATAAATACACCACTGCTTTTGAGGTGTTTACAGGGTTGGTTCTTTTTTTTTTAAAAAATTCACTGTGTACCTTCATAAAAGAAACTCTACAACCTTGGAATTCTCTACAACATAAAACCTTTATACAATCCTACAAAAAAAAAAAATCTGAAAATCATTATCTGTCGCTGTGCAATACAGAAGAATGAAGATAGCCATCAGTATTTTTCATGCTGCTCTTTGAAAGATTTTACTGCAAGATTCATACCATTGTATCTCAAAGATAGGAAGCAGTTATTTTTTCATAATTCATTCTTTTGAAGAGYAGTATAAAAATCTCAGAAATTAGCTATCAAAAACCTTCATTTTCTCTCAATTTTACACCATTATCCAGGGAAAATTGTGTAACTGCAGGCAGATTATATACAAGAAATGAAACACAGGGTCAAAGATGCTTTTCCATTAAACTTTCACCGCCATTTCCTATTGAAGACTGCAGAGACTGTTTCTAATTAACAAAGCACAGGACTGGCAGTATTCGGTATTTTTATGAATAATGTTGGCAGCTACAAAAGCTCTGAAGAGAAATGAGACATAGCAGAGGATGAGCAAGTCAGCACAAGTCTCCATATGTTTCTTTGTCAGGAAAGAGCAAACATAATCCTCAGATGTATAGAAAGGAATTAGAAAGCAAAAATGCAATTTTTCTCCCCAAGTAAGGTATTAGCTACACGGATGCAGGATTAACCAAGAGTTCCAACAACTCACTTAAAAAGGACACAAAAAATCAGGAGATGATGCAAAGAATTACAATACTCTGTCAAGGTTATATAAAAAAATCAGCATTGAGTGTAAGGAGCTCATTCTGTTTAGGAGATGAAAGCTGATAGCTGGGTGACATGACTACAACATCTAATAAAAAGAAAAAAAAAAAGGAGAAAATCACCTCCAGCAGAAATTGAAATGTCCTTGAGGCTTTTTATTCAAGCAAAGAAAAGCATAGAGAAAGGAACTTTTCAGCTATAATTTAAATTAAAACCAAACACAYTGAAATCTGAGATTAGGTACAGAGTTTTTAATCACAGAGGGAGTTAACTACTAAAATTAATTGCCAAGGAAACAGTCAAGTCTGCCTTCTAATTTCTTCACATGCAGCCTGGATGCCTTTTCAGAAGATGCCCATGAGACAAATGCAAACCAGAGCGTTCAGCACAAAGCTGAGGGAGARTTACACTCCAGCCCTTCCTCCCAAGCTCAGACTACACAAGCCCTAAGCACTTTTTAACCCTTGCACTCAGTGAATTTTTTCATCCAGGAAAGAACAAACCTGAATGGTGCAGCTGTAGGTACTTCAGGTGGGGTTTATCTTCYCCTACATCAAGTCATCTAAAAGTTTGCTGTCCAGCCTAAACAAGCCACCAGCTCCTCAAAATAGGAGCACTTCCAAAAGTGACCTCTTGCAGTCCAACTGTCTGCCCACCCCTCCATCTCCATTAGGTAAGTGCAGCCCCAAAGGCTACTCACTTTTGAGTGGAGGAAGGTGAGCAAGATGAATAGAAGCTTTCATAACAGGAKGGAACACTATTAAAGACAAAAGCATGAATTGGTTACTCATTTCAGTTACAACTCATGAAGATAAACACAAAAATTTAAATATCCCTTTACCTATGTAAAAATAGCTARTGAAGAAGTGTTTCCTCTTCTGAAACAAACCTAGTAATTTATTTGCCACTTAAATAGTCTCTGAACACAAGCCCAAGAAATATTCTGGAAAACCTAAACAGCTGCGCATGATGCAGTTTACCAGAGATTTACTCCAGACACTTGAGAGAAAAAATCCTTGTAATTGGAAAAAAGAGGATAAAGCCACTCCAGAACAAGAAATTAGAGACTCAAGTGTTACAGAATGAAAAAAAGCACAGAAAAACACATGCATTAGCAATTATTTGAGATTTAAAGCTATGCAAGAACATTTTACGTGACCCTCAGAGATCACTTCAAAGGAGAGACACAGTTCTACAGGTTTGAAAAAGAGAATGCTAGATGTCTCTCTTTGGTCAGAGGATGTTAAGTGAAGCAAGGTTTGAAACATTAAAATTAAGCCCAGTTCGGTTAATAGTCCCCTGATTATGAGGGCACATTTCTGCA
>NW_026623758.1:17123-36648 GCF_030028575.1 Malurus melanocephalus | reverse complement strand
AAGCCACCCCAGACAATCTCACACACAAAAAATTCACTTTTTTCTTCCAGTCCTTGAAAACACATTGTAGCTTGAAAAGAATGACAAGATAAGGTGACACTGAGCAGGCAAACTCACATCTTTTGAGAGGCAGAAAAAAAAATCAGACAATGCAGTAAACAATGCTGAAATATTGTCAAGCCAGAGATTAGAAAAATTACCTGCTAGCTGGTGCTTACAAAAATCTGCTACAAYAGAAATCAAACCAGTATAAATTCTACTTAATTCATACCTCCAGCATTAGTGGCTTYCAAAGTGCCCACTGACATTTAAATACAAACAGTAATTTGGGAAACAACTGCATTTTAGGTTTCTGTTAGCAGTTTGATCCATGCAGGGAAGTAGTTAAGGGCTAGAAATTCRAGCTTCACTACTGACTCATCTAAAACACAGGTCTAATTAATGGAAAAGAAAACAAAACCATATCCTGCCAGTATAATTTCTACAAGGAATGCCCTATCAAGAATTTTTTCAATTAAAAATATGTTGTTAATATGACTCCAGAAAATTGGGGTTCTTTTTAGCGTATTTTCCATTTAATCAGAGCCACTAGCAGAGATTGGCTGCTAGGCAATAACCCTAAAAACTTCCAAGGATTCAACCCTGTTTCCTTGGAAAGAAAACATCATGAACTTAACAGCCCGTGCTATCCTCAAGGCAAACCTTACATATTTAATATATACATCGAAGCAGAAGCAAATGGAACATAAGAAGCTAAGGCCTAAAACCAGGCTATTTTGTGTCTGTACAAACTTTGCATTCTGAGCTCTCAGCTAAAATCTCTTTGAAGACCATCCATGATGAACTGAAAGGTGCATCCAGCAACTCCTTCAGCCAAGGGGAGATACACAACATGAAACCCTCAACACTGAGCTCAAGTCCTTTTATCAGCCTCTCCAGCAGCTAACAGAATACAGAAGCCTCATTTATCAGATTAAGGCAGGAGAATGCAGGTGGGAAAGGAAACACCATCAAAATATTWAGTTTCATCCACTCACTCTTGCAGAGCAGGCTATGAATGTTCACATTAATGCATCACCTGACACAGAAACATCTCTAAATTGTCAGCTAACAAGCAGGAAAGTCAATCTCTCTTTCAATGCTATCACATATCTGACACTCAGTTAGCCCAGAGGATCAACTCAGACTACAGTCAAAATAAAAGCATAATTTTGTGATAAAATTACCAAATCTTCTCTTCCACTTCTGCCTCTCTTTCCCTTGAAAAGAAGATAAAATATTTGACATTTTAGGATTCTATGCTTAGAATTTTATGGGAGAGCTAACAAGCAAAAACATAAGACTTCTCTAAATATCACTGCCAACAGATAAGAAAGTCACAGAGTTCACCCCTTCCTACACAGCCTCAGAAAAACAGGATTCCAGAAACTCAGTTCCCACCCCAAGTTCTATTTCCACAGCTGAGCTACAGAAGCTGTAGAACAGAAGAAACAACATTACTTAAGACCTTACCTACTCAAGCAGGGCTGAGAATATTGTGATGTCTTTCAGCAGGCACCAGCACATTTTATACAGCAAGACAGAGCCACAGAATAGCAAAGAGAAGGGCTGGTGATGACCCCACAGCCCTGCACAGGGAGCATTTCTGACCACACGGGAAACAATGCAAAGCCAGGTAAAYACAGAATGATAAAAGCACAGAATCTCCTCCCAAATTAAGCAGGACTCAAAGCCCTAAAGAGATTCCCCAGGTATCTCCAAAGATCCAAACCCTTACTGCTACAGCACTCACCTAACTGCAAGCAAAATCCAGGCCTACCACTTTTCTTGGACACCATCCCGTCTTCTCTGAGAGCGAAATGRGTCTTTATAGGATGAGCACAGTAAAGCAGCCCAACCTTCTCAAAAACCCCAAGAGCCCTTCCCCTCAGACAGCAAAACTGATAGCCCTCTGTGATTAGTGTGAACCCATTTTCACCTGCAGCAGGAGCATTCAGGAGCGCTGCTCCAYGGCAGCATCACCTCAGCACAGGTGGGTTGAGGCCCAGCAGAGGCAGCTAGGACACAACCTATCTCATTTCTTTGTTTATTTATTTGTTCCAGCCTCCCTTAAGCATCCAAACCCCCCAGAATAAACACGGCAGAGCCCAAGCCAAAGCTGAATCACGGCTCCTGTGCTGTCAGCTGGCCCCGGCCTTCAGGGACCGAGTGCCTGCAGCTTTCACACCCAGCTGCTCTCCGCTTTGCATTGCTCTGAAAACACACAGATCAAAGCACCACTTACTGCTCTGGTGTGAAAACTGAGGCAGGGAAAGAATTCTTTGAATATTACTTGGGATCAGCCTTTAGCTTTTTAATCAGAATCTCTGTGACTTCTGTGTTGTAACCACAGGACATCTCTGCCCCTCAAGACCCACCTCCTTTCCCTTCTCATTTGTAGCCTATTTGATTTCTCAGCTGGTCCTGTTGCTATGCCATGCACMAAAAAAAAAAAAAAACCCAAAAAACCCCCATATGGATCTCTTTTCCACACAATATTACTAAAAATTTGTGGTTAAGGACTGGAGACTTTCCTTTTCACATGCTTCTTTCAGAACTGCATTAAACAGCAATCAGTAGTGGGCAATGAGAAACACATCCATAGATAAGGGTCAGTAATTAAAGGCAGAAATCCCTTATTTAGGTAAAACAACAGCAGGAATTGTGTGTATGACCGCAGGCTCAATTATTCCTCCGCTCTCCTGGTGGGACTTCGGGGAGAGCAAGACTACCTGGGCTCTTGGAATTGCTGTAAATTCACTCCTGTAAACGCCAAATATGCAGAAAAACTGGGTCAGCCTGGTTTTCTTCAAACACTCCAAACCAGCCTCTTATCCTGAGGTGCTCYCTCTGGAAAAAAAAAGCTGTCAAAATTCAAAATTCAACATCTCTTTAGTTATTCCTACACACAGAAGATGAGGGAGCCAGCCCTAAGAGCACACAAAGTGAGGCATCCAGCAGGGCAGCAGAAGCCACCACCAGATTCCAGGCACCCATGGACACAAATTCCCCATCTCACGGCATTTTTTGGCACTAAAAACCGCCACCTTGCTCGATACTGAACCCCTGTGAATTTAAAATGAGCTTCTTCGTGATTGTGTGTAGCTCTAATCGAAGATGTGAACACTCAGGACTCGTGAGGATGTGTCATTCATAAATTATGAACCAGACTTCTTGAAGCTATGGTAATTACTACAGGTATGCTGCACCACGCAAAAATGCAATATTTACAGAGCAACGCTCCACTGAAATGTCAATATTATAAAGCCTGTAACTGATTAGATTATTCTGGATGAGAATTTCAGCAGATATGAAACAAACTGGCTTTTTTGATACTGACAGAGGCAGCACAATTGACCAACTGTAGATTACAACGATTTTTCTGCTGCTTTCTTATCCTCTGCTGCATCCACTACAGAGCATGATTACCTGCACATCTTATGAAGACTATTTCAGAAAATAATATTGCAATGCATTCTACTTCAATTCAAAAGTCTATAAAAATATTTAAAGACGGGAGAAATATCTGGAAATGTGTTACATTATTATGGCCAAAACAAAACAAATGGTTGCAGAAGATAAAAATAATATTTTAATTTGAAATTAATGCATATTGTTACCTTTCCCCCCTTCCATGTTTTTTCAAACTCCTTTGTACTGCTGTTACAAAGAAGGTAAAACCCCACCTACTCGAATGACATAGGTATGTACACAAAATTGATACAAGCCTGGAAAATAAAAARGCTTAGATTTTAAAAGAAAAKAARTAAAATAAAAAWTAAAAATWAMATATATTTAGATTACACTTATTAYTGCATAAAAAGGAAAAACAAAAAGCCCAGTATACTCCATCAAATATATGGTTAAATAAACATTTAGCCATGAGCTCATAAAAACAAAACCARTTAATTTACTGGGTTCATCTAACACCAGCATCCCAACTGCAGCTAGCTCAGGAGGTCTTCCACGGGTATTAAAAGTTAATTCTGCTGGGGACAATACAGTGTGCAGCTTTCTCTGGTGAGATGCTCCTTTTATAAATCTGACCTCTTGTTCTACATTCCTGTACTTCACCTTTATGGATGAGATGAGGAGAGAGAAGCAAAGATCCCCCGTGGATTTCACATGTAAACAGTGAGTTTKGAAGCCACTTTTAAGAACCCTTTTGCTTAGACTCAGACTCACACCATAGTTGAAGGGGAAAGGATTTCTGGAGGTCATCTGCATTTCAGCATGGAAGGTGAACTGAGTTCAGAAACATAAATTTAGGCATAACTATCCAGGGTAAACAAGGAGCATCTCTCACCCCGTTTCCTGTGAAGTAACTTGACAKATCTTGATGGCAAATTATGACCACATTTGACTGAAGAATACAGATTGCAAAGCTGATTAAATCTTTGCTACAACTCTGTAAAAGCAGACAGCCAGGGGTAATTATCTTGATATTAAATTGACCAAAAAAAGCAGCAAGAGTTTTAATTTTCCTTTTCAGATAGTAATTTGCAATAATTTTATGAAAACAGAGGGGTTTGCATCTCATAAAAACAACAAGAAAAGCAAATTACAAACTGCACTGCTGGGACACCAGGTCATTTCTGACTCAGAAAGCAGAGCACRGTGCACTGAGTCACCAGTGCTTCCAGTCTGCTGCCAAGTCCTCCCATCAAAACACCTTACAGTTCTGGGAAYGCCATAATGAAGTCCCCATCAGAGCTGTGTGACTTAACACTCTGAAGAACCAAGCTCTTTGCCAGCATAATTCTTTTGATTTCAGGAGAGGTGCTGCAGCAGAGAATTCAGATCATAATTCACAGTGTTATCGTGGAGTCCAATATTTTTATTTAAAAAAAACCTGAAAATATATTCACTGTAACTGGCTCTGCACACCTTATTAGAACAGATAAAAATCACATTCTGTATTAGCACCAGTGCTTTTGGCTGCGGGCCATGACATGATTGCTACAAAAATAAACTGGCCACCAGAAGAGATTTTGGGCACGAATATGTTAAAACACAAAATTCTAGTATAATTACTAGAGTGACCAGAGTAGAAATAGAAAATGGATTTTAAAAAAACAATTCAGGAACTAACATCCTCCTCATTAGCTACAACCTACCAAGGATACTTGCATTTTTCCATTGCTTACTGGGAGCCCAGTACTCTGAATCACAAGCTGACATTCTCAGTCATGCTCATCTTCACCATTATGGCACCAGCTGTCACTTTCCTGAAAAGGTCAGGTTTGTGCTCACTGAAGGAAGAAGGTTCTTATTATTCTTAGTAAGAAATTTGGAGGAGTAACGTACCCCTTGGATACCTAAATTTAWATATCAGTCATTTTTGGCAGAGGGCCGACAAAGGATAAAAAGGAAGTGGGGAAAGAGGTCTCTGAAGGCCTCTACAGTTCAGCTTCCTTTACACCTGGGGAAGAAGATGCACAGGAGGAGCTTTCAGACCTCAATGAACAGCAGTACCCAGTACAGTGCTCTTTGCATTCTTTCCTGGTGAAGGACTGTGAGGTGCCAAAGCACCCCAATGCTTTATCCCACCTYCTGGCCCCAGCTGGCATGTGGGTGAAGGCAGGGCTCAGATCCACCACCATCTCCTACCCCACATCTGGGAACAAGAGCCTGCCTCTCACAGCTGCAGCAGCTGGATCACCCCAATGGCACAGCTGATTYTGTGTGTACCACATGTGAACTGGGTGCAGAGAAACCAGGGGATCTGGTTTTGCGGTTTGCTTTGCATCATTTTGCTTCTTTTCTCCTTGTCAGAAATCAGTTGAATCCCACTTTTAGTGGAGATTCAGAGTCTTTAATCAAACAGGGGTCCATTGCATAAGAGCTTGAYGTTCCAACAAAAGATGCACAAACCGATGAACCCATCCGACAATTCAGTTTTGGGATTTTCCACCACTGCCTACACAAACAGAGCTAAAGGTTTCTGACAGCTGCTTGTGTTTCAATTATCTCTTTCAGGATCTCARAGTTCAACACCACATTCTAGAGAAGCAACTGGCAGAAGGAAATTATTTCTAACAGCTCATCCACAGAAGAGGCCCCATTTTATTATTAATTACTCATATTGCCATAGAACCTAATTGTCCCAGCCAAGAATAGAGGCTCACTGTGTCCATTCAGCACAAACAGGAGGGCAAGGGCAGGTCTTGCCCCTCAGAGCTCACCCTCAACAGACTCCTGGTCCAAGATCCACATTACCCATTGCCAGCTCTGCAAGAAGCCTCATCCAGTGCTCAACACACCCCATGAGACTTCAGCCAGCCCCAGTTCCCAAACAACTGCAAAAGTCACGCCTCACAGATTTAAATGAAGAYTTCCCATGCAGTCCCGTTATCAAGGACATCCCACATGCTGGATCTCACTACAGTAAAGCCTGTCATTTAACTTTTCCCTGTGCAGCAACAGGAACAAGGGGTACTTTGTGGGGTGAGGCTACGGGCAAGGAGAGGCGAGATGCATTCTTTGCAGGGAGAGGCGGCTGGAATTTGGTCCCCCCCACCAGCAATGAACAACTAGGTGTATGGAAAGAGCAGAGGAAAAATTGAGCCTTTCAACCAGCTGCAGGGATGGGGAAATGCTGATGTGAAGATCTCAGTCCAAACAGAGAAGAGTTGCGGTGTGGGAAGAGGTTAAGTGGGAAGGAGTAGGAAGACTGGGACAAATAGCAGGATGGCAGCCAGGAGCAGTCAGCTTCCAAAGCTGGAAAGAGCAAAGCAGAAAGGGCAGCTCGGGGTGAGAGATGGGGAYGTGCTCCAGGACCCCAGATAGCTTCCATGTGCTCTGGGATCACCAGAGAATGTGGGAGGGGACCACAAAGKCACAGTCCAGCCCACAGGGACAGGATGCTCTCTCTGTCAAGAGCTTGTGCCAATGAAATGCTGCCACATGATGAATTGAGAAACCAGAGTTTTACCTGAATTTTTCAGCCTCATTTTTCCTTYACTTTTGATTGCGATAAAGTAACAACATTACCAGTAACACCATTCYTAAATGGCCTTACTGGTCACACTGGCACCAGTGGGAGACACTGCCAGAGCACAGCCTGTCAGTGAGCACAGGGCAGTTGATTGCTTTGGCTTTCTGGTTGACCAGCTTTTTTAAATGGAAGGATTTTGGAAGATAAATGACTGGACTGGATCTGAGAAAAATCCGTGTTTTCCTTGTGATTTAGCCACAGATTTCCTTTGAAATCATGGCTGAATAGCTTATCCCTCCACAGCTTCTGGAACTCTATTACTTATCTGTAAATTATTCTTATTATTCTTTAATAGCAAATCCTTGACGAAGTCCTATTTCCACAGTAAAWTCTCTAATCTTCTGTTTATAGGCCGGCAACTCATTGTGCCAAGCATCGAAGAATCCCCAGGTGTTACTGTCATGCAATAAATAACAATTTATGCCACCCTGCTGGGGCTCAGTGTGCCAAACTGCAGCATTCTGAATTTTCAGTTTCCACTTTCCCAGAGTGCAGCCTGTTCTGCCACAGGGTAACAAAGCACAAAACCTGCTTGCTAACAAAACTACCTTTTAACAACTACAGCTGGCTTATATTGATGTTTTCACGGCTCTGAACACRAGTGACACCTTTCAGACACACACAAGAGCAGTGGTTAATCATTCCAGTGGATTTTATTTCATGAGAGTCTCCTTCTACTRAAGACCTCAACCAATGCCAGTGTCCATGGAGGCAGGATGTGATACCCATCCCTGTGGCAGCAGCCAAGGTCATGCTGACTCACTCCCTCTGGCTTTTCCCTGCCTCCATCCACTGCCAGGGCTCTGGTGAGTGCTTGACTATTCATTACACTGTCACTTGCAAAGCTGCAATTCCCTTCTCCACAGAAAGCACAAAGCCTAAAAATGTTGTTTATCAGATTTTGGACTCCTTTTCAAAGGGGTAAATTACTTTATGATACAAAAATAAGCTATGGCAGGAGGAGAATCTCTGCTGGGGGGGTTTTGGGGCAGAATTCAGGATCCCCTTTCCCAAACCCATTTCTTCAGACTGGAAAGGTTAACAAGCACGTTCTTGAGTAAGGGCAACAAAGCAGCAGCTCTCAGCACCCAGCCCAGCATCAACTGGAGGTGTCTACCTCAAGCTCCCACTGGTTAAGAAACCAGGGATCACATTTCAAGAAGCATCTTGCAAATAGGAGACCTTTACAGAATAAAAACTGTGCACAGCATGGTGTTCCCCTCTAACTCCTCCTGGGTTATACCCAGGGAAAGAGTTATTTATAGCCAAACAAGGCTCATTTTAGGTTTCAGTGTTGTCTCATCAGCCTAATCTGCTACAGAAGCAAATTCAACAACCATAAAAACATAGGCGTGACTCTGAGTGTCTCTGACATCAGCCCAGACAACAGCAAGTACTTTTCAAACACAAGTGCTAAACCTATAATCAATTATATAAATGTATCACTGCATTTTCTTTTCATGAATAGATATCTTTCCACAAGCAAGTAGACAGAAAACACTTTAAATTAAAAATCATGATGCAGTATTAAATAATTACWGCAAAAATATTTAAAGCTAGGAGCCCACGTGTGTATCACAATAATCACTCAGRTGTGTCACCTCTAATTTCAAAGTATGTGGGCAAAAAGAAGTAATACAGGTTTTAATGCAAAGTTGCTCAGCCTGCTTAATAAAGCAAACCCAATGTTTTCCAATATAAATAAAATACAGACTTTKGGGACAAATTTCCAAGTATCAAAATATGATAATTCAGTTCTATTACTTTAATATTGATTTTTTGGGGAGTAGAAAGCATCTAAGAACCTACAGCATCATTGTAACACTAAATTCAGCATATTTGGAAAAAATGTCGTCCCTCAACTGTGTTGTTCCAGATTTGCTACTATTTTTACACAGCTAAGCTTACAGCACCTTAAGTGAAGGCTTTGTTATGATCAGATGGCAACCATCAGCCCTTATCTGGCAGAGAAATGAAAAACTTACCTAATGCCCAAGAAATGGAATTACCTAATGCCCAAAATAATGTGATCCTAACAATGTCATGAGACTCCATCTCCCTTACTGGCATACACAGACAATTCCATTCCATCTAAATTCTCTTCTCTGATGTTATATATCATACACTTTATTTCACAGAGGAGTCCTTGGTGCCCGATTCTTACAATTTACTTTCAAAAATTGTCACTAAAGGCCCAGATTTATGACTGGGATCTTATGGATTAGTAATTGATCCAGTGCACATTTTTAGCTTACTGCAAATGGAAGATCCATGTCAGCTGAAAACTCTTTCCTTCAGATTTCTGCTGTGTTCTGTGTTTGCCTGTGGGGGGTTTTCACCTTACTCTTACACACTTGGGGCTGGTCAAGTGCATGCACATGAGGAGTCACTGTTCAGCAGAGCTACAAGTGCAAGAACAAAATCACGTTTGAGACACAACAATTATAGYTATGGCAGTTCTTTCTACTTCGGTGGGAAGAAATCTGAATTCTCAGTTTACAGCACATTTTATCATTTGCATCTTGTGCTGTTTGCCAGCAGGTGGTGGGCAGAGRTTCAACAATAAAAATCACTGCCCCCTTTGATCTTGGACTTACCCACAGAGCCAGGACTTCAGCATTGGTTCTTCAAGTCATACCTGCTACAAATGACACTGAGGCACAACCCTGAACAGAGGGTATATTGTTAGAGATAGCATTCTTCACGTGGGATGCTTAAATCCAGCCTTTCCTAACTGTCTGTAGGTGGAAATTACAAGCAGTTATCAAAGAAAGAAAGGACAATGCAAATGTTCCCTCAACTAAGCTCAGGTGAGCACTGCACGTTTGCCACTGCTCTGCATCCCCTGGAATTATCCAGAACCGTGCAACCTTTTAATGCTTTGTACAAACTCTATGAGGTATTCAGGGTATGAGGAAAAACTTTTCCTACTCACCTGAAAAAAAAATACCCTACAAACTTGTCTTTAATAATACTATTTATTATAGGAACTGCAAGCTATTGAGAGCACATTTTTAATAAGAAAGTTGGAACCAGTTAAGTGTCCTGTCTTAGCCATCAAATTGAGAACCAGAGGCTATGACTACACAGACACTTTAACCCAGCTGTGAACTCTCCATCTGCCTCCAGACCAAATGCTCCACTTCTCTTAAAACTCAAATGCAAAAGGCTGAGAGTTCCATCTTTCTGGGCAGGGCCAGGATTCAGCGCAGTTTGGCATCCTCCACCTTGCTTTGTGGATGTGAGCAAACAATACTCCAGGTCCGGAGAAGACAAAATCCAAATCATGCTGTGTCTGTGTTTGGCCAGTGGCCAAGCTTTTATAAATAATTATTTCACCAAGCCACCTGTTCCCTTTGCCTGACCCGAATTCCTATCTTTATCCTTAAAAGTTTTCTTTTCTGTCCTCCTGTCTGAGCTTTACAACTACAAGGAGCTGGGTTTGCCCCTCTAAGGATCCAAACCAGAAGTTAAAACTGCACTTCCAGCTTCCCTCGGTGGGAATTAGCCATTAGCCAGTGATAAGGAACAGCATTTTGCAGTTCATTCTCAGTCCACTGACATTTAAACCCATCCGGAGTGACTCAGGCATCCAAGGAAAGCCTGYTTGGTGCCCACAGATTTCTCAGGGTGCATATCAAATGCACGGCATTGCCCCTGCTACCTCTGTGTCACCTGTGAGCTCTGAGAGTTCACAGAACTCAAAATAAACAAAAACAGACTGGAAAAAGWAGGTCTGAGTTTTATAAAGCCTTATAAAAAGGTTTCTTCTTCCTATGCGCGCACGCACCCAACCCGATTTTAAAGCCACCCTAAAAGTGAGCTTTCCAAGGATGATTTTAATGGTGAGACTGCTGCAAAGCAGAGGGGACAAATCCTTGGTTGTTTCATTTCCAGTCTGTGCTAAATCAACATTTCAAAGTATTTCTAGGAATCTCTCACATCCTTACCATATCTGAGTATAGTATGGAAGATCTAGCCTGCCAAAAATGGCCAGATTTCTCATGTTCACACAATGACAAAAGATCTTTGAAATACAAAAAATTCAGTTCCACATCTTAGGGAGCAGCAAATGAATACTAAGTGAGATATAGGGCAAGACTGAAAACGAAAGATTTAAAAGTGCATAAAYCATCATGAACAGGAGACAAACACTGTACAAGAATGAGAATGAGGCTGCAGACAGAGAGGGAGGAACCCCAAGAGAGATCATGAAAATGGGATTGGAGGCATTTCAGTCTTAGTGAAAGCCTTTTGGTGTCTCATAGGTCTGTCCCAAAACCGTAGATTTAGGACAGTGGCCTGCTTCTTCTTTTAACTGCTAAGTTAATTAAACTCTGATAGTAAAAGAAATTCAGAAACACAAATATTATAATTTCAAAATTATTTTTTAATACTACCCTCTGCAGAGGAGTCCCCAATAAAACACTAATCTGTAACCTAGCTCAATTTCTACCTGCCTGCCTCAGCTTTAGGCACCTGCCCTTGCTCAAACACATTTTTTACCTTCTGACCAGTCCCAACTCCTTCCCTCTAGCAGAGCTGTGCTCACAGACAGCATTCACAGCACAGTACAAAAAATTGCTGCTTTCTCCTCATAATCATCTGCTGTGAGCRATGCAAGTGGTGAAGGGACAAAGGGCACATTCAAGTCTCTACATGCCATRTGAGCTCCTGTAAATCAGGAAAATACTCTCTCCTCCCACATAAAACGAGTGTTGCTGACTTCTCAAGGAAATGAGGAAAGAGGGATATGGAAGCCATGCCACAAATGTAAAACAGTTCAGCAGAAATGAATGTGTGTTTTTCAGTCTCTGTCGTTATAAATCAAAGTCATCCCTTCCAAAAAAAAAAAAAGAAGTATGTTACAGAACTGTACTGAATTAAACATTACCCCCTCAGGTACCAGACAAATACAGAAGGGAAATCCATAAAAAGGCAAAGCTCTACAGAGCAGCAGAGACATAAGGGAAGCAAGAGCAAGCAGTGACTCGGATTTTACCTCCATTGTCCAATATGGAGAAAACACTGATGCAAAAACGTAAGAGAAAATGAGATGCTGAAGAACAAACACATTCAACTCATCTGAAAAACTCAGAGCTTGCTCAAGAAGAAAGCTCTTTTTTTAGAAGCCCTCAATAAAGCCAGAGAAACACATGATCTTGCACAGATTTCCCTCCAACTGCCAATTTGCATGAGATATATAAAAGTTGCCCAGGTGCAAATTTACTCTGACTTTGAGAATGCTCCTCATTTTACCATGATGAATGCTCACAAATTACAGTTTAATGCCAAATCTTATTTTCTCCACCATTGTTTTGCCCCTGCTTGCACTTTCAGTACAGCCAGGTGTTCGCCCTGGCTGCTGTTGCACAGACTGCACACACACACCCTGAAAAAGAAAATCCACCAGGCAATACAGAAGGGAAGGAAAAGTATTTCACCTCAAGGAAGGTGAAGAGATGGTAGAAAATTATTTCTTTTTTTATTCCACTACAAAAGGCCTAATTCCAAACAGATGTGGAGCTTCAGATTAGAATCTCTTCTGTGATCCCTAATTTTACATTCATAAGCTTTACACAGGAAGCAGTTCACAATAATAATGCCTGGCTCACCCATTAACACCTCAATCAGTCATACTAGATTTGGTACTAATCCAATATTTCCCAGAAAACCTATGGAAAATTTACTTTTCCATGGCATAAAATCCAGTTGCAGCTTCCATTTATCTCTGTGGAGTTCAACCCAGATGACTGATTCAATCAGAATTGCTCAGATTAGAAAAGGGATTTATCTGATGAAAGAGTAAAATGAAGAAAATAACTATTGGGAGAAAACAAATGGAAGTCTGTTTAGATTTGTTTTGTGAATATGTAAGCCCCAAGTGTTGAAAGCTGACCRATCCTGCTTAAGGGCTGGCTATTACAGGAGGGATGATATTGCATGTTCATTGGTACTGGCTCCTTAGRACACAACACAATTACTGAGAGCAACTGGGAATACAGGCCCTTGGAAAGAAACCCAAAAGGTTTTCTTCTTTCCAYATTTTTCTTTGCATGCTGCCAAAGCTCCAACAATAGCCCTTATTTCCCCTAACATGAATCCAGCTGCTTATGTTTTCTGTAGGCTAATGCACAGGGTTCATTTCCTCTTGGAGGAAGCAATCCTGACGTAATTCGATGAGCATCCCTCATCATCAGTACCCACTTCAGCAGTTCATCCTGTCCTCCTCTTCCCCCTGCATTCATTCCTGTCCTCATGCTGACTTTCAGGCAAAGGTAAAATAATTCACAGGGRGGTATCATGGATAATGATGAGACCTGCTCTGGGCTGCAAACAACATCCCCTCCTCGGTTATTTTTTTAACTGAGGTTAATTTTCTACCCTGCTGTGACAGTATGAAGAGCTGCACAGCCGAGAGCCAGAGCAGGGGCAGGAATGGCAGAGGGGGATGTAGGACTGTCTTGCTGAGAGATGAGCACATCAAACTCTGCCCCCAGCAACCCCAGGTCAGAGCAGGCTTAATGACAATTAAGAGAAAATGAAATTCAAGCATGAATCCAGGCTGTGGACTGGCTGACAGTCACTGTTTCCAGGCAGCACAGTACTGTGTACTGGGTAAATCACAGAAACTGCCCCAGAAATTCGACCAGGCACAGGGGGCACCCTGGAGAGGCTTTGAATTGCTCGGGGTTCTTTGCTGTCTGCTGCCTTTCTACCCTGGCACAACCTCTGCCCACAGCACGATCAGCTCTGCACTCAGACCAGGCTCCTGAGGACTTGAAAGGTTCCATGGAAAGAGGCTGCATAACCTCTCTGGGCAACCTGTGAGACTGCCTGTGCTTATAGGGAAACAGATCTACCAAAACCTCCCTAGTTTTAATTTATGACAGTTATCTCTTGTCTTCCCACCCTTCACAGAATCACAGAATGGCTGCAGCTGGAAGGGACCACTGTAGGTCAGCTAATCCAAGCTCCCTTCCTCCAGGGAAGGACAATCCATGACCACCCTGGGCAACCTCTTCCAGTGCTTGGTCACCTGTACAGTAAAGAAGTTCTTCCTCATGTTTAGGTGGAACTTACTGTGCACCAGTCTCTGCCTGTTGCCTCTTGTCCTATTGCTCAGCTCCACCAGGTCCATCCTCTGACACCCTTCCTGTAGACACTACAGACATTGATAAGGTCCCTTCTCAGCTGTCTCTTCTCGAGGCCAAACAGGCCCAGTTCCCTCAGCCTTTTCTTATCAGAGGGATGCTCCAGCCCCTTTATCATCTTTGTCACCCTCTGCTGGACCCACTCCAGGAGCTCCCTGTCACTGTTGTCTTGAGGAGCCCAGAACTGGACACAGCACCCCAGCTGCAGGAAGGGCAGGTTCACCCCCCATGACCTGCTGGCAGTGCTCCTCCTAATGCACCCCAGGATTCCACTGGCCTTCTTGTCCCCCAGGGCMCACTGCTGGCTCATGGACAGCTTGCTGTCCAGCAGGACCCACAGATCCTTCTCCTCAGAGCTGCTTCCCAGCAGATCAGCCCCCAGSCAGGTGCATGGGGTTATTCTTCCCCAGGTGCAGAACCCTTCATTTGCCTTTTCTGGATTTCAGAAGGCTCTTCTGTGTCCATCCTTCCCATCCCTGTTGAGGCCCTTCTGAAGGGCTCACAGCACTGGGGCATTGGCCACTCCTCCCAGCTTTGTGTCACCAGTGAACGTGCTGAGAAGCCATCTGCCCCTCCATCCCAGTCATTGATGARTAAGTTAAACAATCCTGGGCCCACTGCTGACCCTTGGGGGATACCACCAGTGACAGTCCCCAACCAGAGGTAGAGGTACTGCTGCAAAAAACCTGGCTCTGTCATGCCAACACTCTGTAAATATGGACAGGCTGGTGCTGGGTCCCTCCCTGCTTCTCTTTTCCAGGCTGAATAGAGGCAGCCTCTCCTCCCAGGACCAAGTGCTTCAGCTCTCACCCATCCCGGTGGTCCTGGGCTGAACTCAGTCCAGTTTATCCATGTCTTTCTTGTATGAAGGGAGCCCAAACTAGAGGCTGTTCTCTAGATGTGGTTGAACAGCTGCCRGGTTGAGAGTGAAAATCCCTTCTCCCAATCTACCAGCCCTGCTCCTGCTGCTAAAAGTGTGGGATGCTGCTGGAATTTTCAGTGTCAGGGCACCCCGCTGTCCTACGTTCACCCTACTGTCCTCGAGGATTCCCAAATCCTTTGCCACGGAGCTGATCCCAAGTCAGTCCCCAGCCTGTAACAACTGAATGTGCTCATCCCTGAGCAGGGTGCTGGGCAGCACAGCCTGAGTGACACAACATGAACAGGCACCAAGAACACGGCAATGAGATCAGGGTGATATGCTGAAAATGCTCAGCCTCACCCAACACAAGCCCACAGATTCTGTTACTGGGAGGAGGTGCAAAGATGTACTGAGATGGCATCAGTTCACAGCTCCCAGGCTCTATATTTGGAAGACATTCAGCTTTGGGGAGAGTTTAGAACATCTCAGTGGGATTTGCGAGMCACTTCACACTTTCCTAAGCACCATGTGATGTAGGCACGTGTGTATAAAAATGCACATTTAATAGGACTGCATTTGGGATACTTTTTGGGAGGAGTCTCCCTCTCTTCCAGCCTTTTTGRATCCAGAGAAGTCCCACCAAATGTACACTCAGAAGATGGAAGAGGCAGAGGTGATTCAAGCAGCAGGAGTGTGAGAGGTTTTGGAGAATGGTGGGGGAGCTGCAGGGACAGCATCACTTTGGAAGAGAGGAGCAACAGAGACTGAGCCACCTGTGCTGGAACTGTGCATGGAAGAGCAGAACAGAAAAGAAACTGCCCGAGAGACCTCCAGCTCTACTCTTCTATTCCTCTCAAATACAGACCAAGAATTAAGTTATGGAAGTCCTAGCAGTAAACTGAGTGAGCACTTCATAATCATTGAGACAACACTTCTGTGAGGCAGAGAAGACAAAGACCTGCCAAGGATAGGACTACTCACCACCAGCCTGGTTTCCAATCATTTACCACAGATATTTGGGTTTAAAGTAAAGCAAACACCAAACTGCAGTTTCAGCCTGGAAATCAGACAGCCAGTGCCATGTGCAACCCAGAAGAAGAGTTTATCTCCACRGAATGAAATACTTAAAAGCCAAGAAGCCAAGTGAGATCTTGCCTAAATCAGTCAGTCAGAGAGGGAGCCAAGAAGAGGAACAGCTGCTGTGCTCATGATTTGATTCCCAAAGAGAAACYTCTACTAGGAGGTTTGCCAGGCCTAACTCATGCAGAGTTGGACACCAAAGCTGCCTTCCACACCCATTTTATCATAACTGGATGTGACTGGTATTTTCCTGCTTTAAAAACCTCAGGGACCAMYAGTGCCCAGCAGCTGATCAGAGAASCATGGAATGGCTGAGGYTGGAAGGGACCTCCATGCCAAAGCAGGGACAGCCACATCATGCAGCTCAGGCAAGAAGATCAATATGAAGCCATTTTACACTTCCATTAAAAGAAACAGAACTAACAACACACATTATTCTTACAGCAAATGCAACGTGAACATGTCAGGCCAGAGATAATAAAACCACTGGAAGATGTTTTACATAAAATATGCCGGCAATTAAACTCCCAACTCAGCAAGACAAGGAAAACAAGCTGCCTTCAACCCCATGACTAATAGCAACAAGTCTTAGTCTCTGATGTTTTTATGGACAGCAGGTTAAAAGGCACATCTGCTGAAGTAACTTTCTGAACAGGGGCCCTAAAACTACAGGTTTTTACCAAAGGTACAAAATTCTATTAGACTGAGATGCAATTGACTGAAGTGGAAAAACATCACTTTTAGAAAAAAGTGAAAAAAAGTGAAAAAAAGTGAAAAAAAAAACCCTAAACCCTATAAAAATTAATAAAGTTTTAAATAATAATAGTGGGTTTGCAACCTAAAGGTTTGCAACCTTTTATCTCATGGCCCAAAACATCAAAATCTTGGGCTAAAGCAGAGAACAATGAACACAGCAGCAGGAACATCAGAGGTTACTAAAACAATTCATATTGCATGGTGGATAGCATATATCCTGTACACAGGAATTAATATTTAATGTAGCATTTTGTAATTTGCTTTTACTTCAACATYCTATAATGGCCTTAATTTCCCATTTCACTCTACAGCAATGGAAATCATTGTATAGCTGAGGTATTGCCATTTATAYGGAAAAGGATTGCTGAAGTTCACTGGAGTTTTGGACTGCCAGGGAGGATGGGAGATGACTTCAGATCTCAGACTGCTGAACTATGGCTGAGCAGTTAAAAGATGGGCAGCTCTGTTTGCTGAGCAATAAATAAAATGAGCTCCTAACAACAGAGCACAAGGATTCGACCATAAAACTGTTAAAAAAATGAAGTTTTGCCTCAAAAAAAGTCACCCCAGTAACTGAATCTGTTCAGAGGTCTGCAGAAGGAGAGTTAATAGTCCTAAAATAATCCTGGCCACCCTCTTGCACCGATTATTCCTTGGGAATGGACAAACTACTCATTTCAGCACAAACTTGAGCCTTAATTTCTATGCCCCAAAATTACTTCAAAGAGGATGCAAACGCAGTGAAGAGCAAAGCACAGATTCCCACTGGGAATTCTTCCTAGCTCCCCTTAGTCAGTCAGTCATGGCATTTGATGTCCTACCATTGGGCAGCACATTCTTGAAGGGCCTGCTGCAGCAGGGACACAAAATCACTCCTCCACATATTTTGGATGGTGCTTCAATAAAAAAAAAAAAAAAAAATCTGTCTTCAGACTTCTCTGTCCCCTTAAGAGCTTTCAAACAGAACCTACAGCCCCATACGTATGCCCCACAAGACAATTTGCCTGAACTACCTGAATTCTGCTTCACTGGTGTTTCAGAGGCACCATTTGCTTGTGTCTCAGTCATGGGCTGGCTTGTGCTGAGGGAACTGTCATAATGGAGGTGCTAACACAGGAACAGAAAACAGATTACAGCAACAGGAAGGGCTAGAAGAAAACTCCCCTTTGMAGGGTGCATGTGCAGTAAGAGACACTGTGGTCTCTGCTGTAAAGGCTAAATGCAAGAAATAAAACCTCCTGCAATCCAGGTGGGGGATGGAGATGCCCTARGTGCTGCTGAGGAGAGCCCTGGAATTCAGAGCTCTGGATCTGGATTGGAAACTGGAGAAGCTCCACTCTCGCTGGCATCGGGCTACAGGATTTCTCCTGTTCCTCCTTTTGGATATCCCCTCAGTAGCCATGCTGTGGCTGGCACAGAATGAAGGCACAGCCCCACAGGTGACATGCTGGGCTGCAGAGCATGCAATCCCACTGACTTCAACAGGAAGGSAGTTTGTGCCCATCTTTGATTTCAGTCGATTATATTGACTAATCCCTCTAGTTTAATAACTCCAACTCAATTCCTTGCACTATCTCTTCTTCCATCTGTGACCACGTGTACCCATGTGTCATCCTGGCCTCTGATCAGTCTTCTTCTCTACAYGATTATGGTGGGATAACAGCAAGCTGCAGCTTTGCTTAGCTCCTTCTTCATCTTCTTCTTTTCTCCCTAGAAACTGCATTGCACTGCCCCCCTTAACTCCATTCCTCTRTTACTGTCAGGTCATTTCAAACAGCACAGCCTTCATGCCAATGCAAGTTATGTATCTTTATCCCTCAATCTGTGATTCCTGGTTTCAGAAATCCTGAGCCTACTCCAAGGGCTCAGGGGGAATGGGAAGCAGAGATCAAGTTTAAGGAGATCAATAGGTTTTTCTGAAAAAAAGCTTTATTCTTCGCATTGAAAATAAAATGTTCTCAACTCTTCTTGGACACTGAACCAAGTCTGTAGCATAACTCATTTACCTGCAAGTAAAATGAAACCTTTATTTTATTAAAAATACTTCTAAAAGGGCATCAGTTAGTATTCGAAAGAATATATTCATAAATAATCTAAGTTTTTTAAGTGGTGTCCCTCCATATGGAATATGTTCATGGTTTCTAACCATGAACCAGAAATTTCATTAGTTTTAACAGAATTTCTGCACATTCTAAATAGCAGATTTTTTGGGTTTTTTATTTTGGTAGAGTAAAAATATTCTAAATTGGGGAGGATATCTGTTTGATGCTTTATCTTCACTACAAAACCTGTCAGTGGTATACAAACACCGCGAAGCGCAGAGCTGTGAGTGCTGCATAYGTGTGCACACACAGCCCTGCCGTAGCTCCCACGTACGTGCACCGTTATCAGTCTCAAGTTACTCCCCTTAAGGATGAGCACAGCAAGGGTGATGGTTTTTCGGAGTCATGTTTAGCAGAGCTGAAAGGTAAGGCATAGCACTACTTCATACTTCGGATGTTACGAAAACACATACGGAAGATAACCCCAAATCACCCCTGCAATCAAATATTTTACCGTTTCAGCATGACGCAGAACTTTAATTTCCACTGATGAGTGACCTCAAGATTGCTGTATGCCCCCCCCCCCCCCCCCCCC